>NC_052316.1:47815732-48094777 GCF_016432855.1 Salvelinus namaycush | reverse complement strand
CTCCTTGCTGTGAAGCCCTTTTTGTGCAAAGTAATGATGACAGCACACGTGTTTCCTTGCAGGTTACCATGATTGACAGAGGAAGAACAATGATTCCAAGCACCACCCTCCTTTTGAAGCTTGCAGTCTGTTATTCGAACTCAATCAACATGACAGAGTGATCTCCAACCTTGTCCTCGTCAACACTCCACCCTGTGTTAACGAGAGATCACTGACGATGTCACCTGGTCCTTTTGTGGCAGGGCTGAAATGCAGTGACAGTTTTTTGGGGGATTCAGTTCATTTGCATGGCAAAGAGGGACTTTGCAATTAATTGCAATTCATCTGATCACTCTTCATAACATTCTGGAGTATATGCAAATTGCCATCATACAAACTGAGGCAGCAGACTGAAAATTTATATTTGTGTCATTCTCAACTTTTGGCCACGACTGTACACACACACACACACACACAATGTAGATGAACAGCCCTTAACACACACAGTGCTAGCAGCACACCGAGCCGGAGCCACTCAGCATCACACCGAGCCGGAGCCACTCAGCAGCACACCGAGCCGGAGCCACTCAGCAGCACACCGAGCCGGAGCCACTCAGCAGCACACCGAGCCGGAGCCACTCAGCAGCACACCGAGCCGGAGCCACTCAGCAGCACACCGAGCCGGAGCCACTCAGCAGCACACCGAGCCGGAGCCACTCAGCAGCACACCGAGCCGGAGCCACTCAGCAGCACACCGAGCCGGAGCCACTCAGCAGCACACCGAGCCGGAGCCACTCAGCAGCACACCGAGCCGGAGCCACTCAGCAGCACACCGAGCCGGAGCCACTCAGCAGCACACCGAGCCGGAGCCACTCAGCAGCACACCGAGCCGGAGCCACTCAGCAGCACACCGAGCCGGAGCCACTCAGCATCACACCGAGCCGGAGCCACTCAGCAGCACACCGAGCCGGAGCCACTCAGCAGCACACCGAGCCGGAGCCACTCAGCATCACACCGAGCCGGAGCCACTCAGCAGCACACCGAGCCGGAGCCACTCAGCAGCACACCGAGCCGGAGCCACTCAGCAGCACACTGAGCTGAAGCCACCCTTTCCTCCTTGTAAGTACAGTACCTCCCTTTCACAGCCTACTGTCCTTTGACACTTTGATCTGAAGTTATGTACTACAGATCAAACGTCCAAATTTCTGACATACTTCTGTTTTCTTTTTAATTGACCTTCTCATATGTTGTTTGATAAAAAAAACGAAACGTAAAATAGACAAAAGCTTTTGCTGGGCGTCTTCCGATGTGGTTGTGGTTGGGCAGCCATTTTGAGTTGGAGCCTGAAGACCACAAGGCAGGTGGGGGGCTTATTGACCTCTGACCTGCGTGTATATATGGGCCCTGATGAATCCGCCATGCCGGATCTGGTTTCAATAACCTGTAGAAGTGACCAGCTACAGAGAAGTACAGGACACCATGTTGGATCTGGCTTAAATAACCTGTAGAAGTGACCAGCTACAGAGAAGTACAGGACACCATGTTGGATCTGGCTTAAATAACCTGTAGAAGTTACCAGCTACAGAGAAGAACAGGACACCATGTTGGATTGAGACCTGTTCAAATACCTTGTAGGTCAACAACTACAGTGAAGAACAAGGAACCAATGAAACCAGCACAATATCCTCCTTTCTCCCCAGACCCGTTACAGTACAGCTACACAGTAGGTCCCCATCCACACGTCAGACACAGTTATGATGGCATTCTGTAACGTGTGTAACAGGGTCAGGCTCTGCCGTCTGAACTAACACAGAGAGTAGAGTGTATGACCTCATCAACATCCCCCTGGTCTGATGTTAGCCCAGACCTCATCAACATCTCCCTGGCCTGATGTTAACCCAGACCTCATCAACATCCCCCTGGCCTGCTGTTAGCCCAGACCTCATCAACATCCCCCTGGCCTGCTGTTAGCCCAGACCTCATCAACATCCCCTTGGCCTGCTGTTAGCCCAGACCTCATCAACATCCCCCTGGCCTGCTGTTAGCCCAGACCTCATCAACATCCCCTTGGCCTGATGTTAGCCCAGACCTCATCAACATCCCCGTGGCCTGATGTTAACCCAGACCTCATCAACATCCCCCATGGCCTGATGTTAACCCAGACCTCATAAACATCCCCATGGCCTGATGTTAGCCCAGACCTCATCAACATCCCCCATGGTCTGATGTTAACCCAGTTCCACCCTAGTTCACTTTGGGGTAGATTTTCTCGTAGAAGAAGTTCTGGGCTAGCAGGTAGAGTTCCCCGTCCTTCTCCCGGACGGCGTGGGCTCTGATAAACTGGAACTGCTCCAGGGCAAACTCATAGAACTCATTCTCCATCTTCCATATGTCGGACTGCTGCAGCTTGGCTATGGACTCCTTGGTGGGTGGCTTCTTCTCTGTGGTCTTACGCAGGTGGGACTTCTTACCTGGGAGCACACGGGGACAGGAGAGGATCGGTTAGGGTCTATAGTGGTATTGCAGCACAGTACTTGTTTATTTTGATTCAAAGCCATGAATGAGTGAGTCAACTCAGCTTTATATAGGTGCTGAGGCTATATGACTGTGCCATCAACTTGAAAATATATAACGATATTTGGAGATTATTCAGATTACAATCGCTGACTTTTGTTTTTTTGAAAAGTAAATAAAGGCCAAAACATTTATTTCTGTTTTTAGAGGGAGAGAAACGCTGGGCCAATTGTTCGCTGCCCTATGGGACTCCCAATCACGGTCGGATGTGGTGACGCAGGGTACCGTACTAAACCACAAATTACCTCTAAGTCCCGCAGCATAATCGCAAAACTTTTAGTGGAGCAACCACTGTATCTATCCAACAGGCTACTCCTTCACTTGGTCTGCCCAAGTGCCCTAAATAGTAGGTTAGTCTTCCCATGTGTACTAAATGCTGTTACCAGGAAAAGAGCAGAGCTGCAGACCAGGGTCTGTCCGGAGGACATGGTACCACAGAGACAAGGCTAGAACACTGACAGGGTTTATCTGCTGAGGTTAAGTGAGAGGAACCAGGATACGTGATGTGCCAGTACAGTACCTGTTTTGTAGAGGCCAGTGGCACCCTTGAAGAAGCGTGGCAGGGCTGCCTCCAGCATCATGATAAAGTCCTCCAGCTCCTCTGTCACCCCTACTAGTAGATATTCATTCAGCAGGTTATACTTGGCCTGATCCAGCGCCCACCTGCTGCCCACGTTCCTATAGTACACATACACACAATATACAGTTCATGGTAATTACATATAGAAAACTCATTTAATAGGATGTATCTGTGGTTTACACACGGTTTAATGACAACAAATTACTTAAATCATTACGTCATCAATGTGTTCTGATTACTAACACATTGACCAAAGTTCCCTAGGCCCGAGCCGGTGCAATGGGGATAAGTGGGTCAGCGCTGGCAGCCATGTTGGCACCCACCCGGCACTGGCTGCCATGTTGGCACCCACCCGGCACTGGCTGCCATGTTGGCACCCACTGGCTGCCATGTTGGCACCATGTTGCCATGTTGGCTGCCATGTTGGCAGCCATGTTGGCACCCATCCAGCACTGGCAGCCATGTTGGCACCCATCCAGCACTGGCAGCCATCTTGGCACCCATCCAGCACTGGCAGCCATCTTGGCACCCATCCAGCACTGGCAGCCATCTTGGCACCCGTCCAGCACTGGCAGCCATCTTGGCACCTGTCCAGCACTGGCCGCCATCTTGGTACCCACCAGCACTCTGAGTAGTGTCCGCAGAAGAATGGAATCTGGAGCCAAAGCTTCTCAGAGGCACAGTCAGAACCACCTGCTGACACACACTCATCAAAGGTCTAAAACACATGCACACACACACACACACACACACACACACACACACGTCAGAAATAGAGCTTGATATACACTCACTAGGGCGATAAGAAATGTTAAAACACCATTGAAAGCCAGTATGTTATTGTGTAACTATGGGTAACTTATATGTAAACAACAATACCTTTTTGTCGCCTTGTTTTCTCCGTCGAAGGCCGGGCCTGTAGTCATCTCCAAACCTCAGGAAGTAGTAGTATGATACGAGGCGTTGGATCGGGTCCCGGACCACGTTGATGTAAACGGGTTTACCTCTCACCCCATACCTAATCAGAGGGCAAAATAGTTAGGAGTATACCTAAACACAATATTTAGGAATATACCTGTCCCTAATCACAATATTTAGGAATATACCTGTCCCTAATCACAATATTTAGGAATATACCTGTCCCTAATCACAATATTTAGGAATATACCTGTCCCTAATCACAATATTTAGGAATATACCTGTCCCTAATCACAATATTTAGGAATATACCTGTCCCTAATCACAATATTTAGGAATATACCTGTCCCTAATCACAATAGTTAGGAATATACCTGTCCCTAATCACAATAGTTAGGAATATACCTGTCCCTAATCACAATAGTTAGGAATATACCTGTCCCTAATCACAATAGTTAGGAATATACCTGTCCCTAATCACAATAGTTAGGAATATACCTGTCCCTAATCACAATAGTTAGGAATATACCTGTCCCTAATCACAATAGTTAGGAATATACCTGTCCCTAATCACAATAGTTTGGAATATACCTGTCCCTATCACAATAGTTAGGAATATACCTGTACCAAATCTCAAAAGTTAGGAATATACCTGTACCAAATCTCAAAAGTTTGGAATATACCTGTACCTAATCACAATAGTTTGGAATATACCTGTCCCTAATCACAATAGTTTGGAATATACCTGTCCCTAATCACAATAGTTTGGAATATACCTGTCCCTAATCACAATAGTTTGGAATATACCTGTCCCTATCACAATAGTTTGGAATATACCTGTCCCTATCACAATAGTTAGGAATATACCTGTACCAAATCTCAAAAGTTAGGAATATACCTGTACCTAATCACAATAGTTTGGAATATACCTGTCCCTAATCACAATAGTTTGGAATATACCTGTCCCTAATCACAATAGTTTGGAATATACCTGTCCCTAATCACAATAGTTTGGAATATACCTGTCCCTAATCACAATAGTTTGGAATATACCTGTCCCTAATCACAATAGTTTGGAATATACCTGTCCCTAATCACAATAGTTTGGAATATACCTGTCCCTAATCACAATAGTTTGGAATATACCTGTCCCTAATCTCAAGTTAGGAATATACCTGTCCCTAATCTCAAGTTAGGAATATACCTGTCCCTAATCACAATAGTTAGGAATATACCTGTCCCTAATCACAATAGTTAGGAATATACCTGTCCCTAATCACAATAGTTAGGAATATACCTGTCCCTATCACAATAGTTAGGAATATACCTGTCCCTAATCACAATAGTTTGGAATATACCTGTACCTAATCACAATAGTTAGGAATATACCTGTCCCTAATCTCAATAGTTAGGAATATACGGTGCATCCAGAAAGTAATAAGATCCCTACACTTAACCCACATTGTGACATTACAACCTTATTCTAAATATGATTAAATAGTGTTTTCCCCCTCATCAATCTACACACAATACACCATAATGACAAAGCAAATGAAATGTTTGAAATGTTTGAAAAAGTATTACAAATAAAAACGGAAATTTGACATTGTTACAACCTTATTCTAAGTATTCAGACCCTTTACTCAGTACTTTGTTGAAGCACCTTTGGCAGCGATTACAGCATCGAGGAGTGATGGTTGCTGATAATGGGCCTCTGTACGCCTATGTAGATATTCCATTTTCTTTTCTTTTTTTAATCAGCCGTTTCCAGCTACAATAGTCATTTACAACATTAACAATGTCTACACTTTATTTCTGATCAATTTTATGTTATTTTAAATGGACAAAAAAAAAATGCTTTTCTTTAAAAAACAAGGACATTTCTAAGTGACCCCAAACTTTTGAACAGTAGTGTACCTGTCCCTAATGACAATAGTTAGGGGAACACCTAATGACAATAGTTAGGGGAACACCTAATGACAATAGTTAGAAGTGAACTGCTTAAAGAATATCTGAACTTCTTTGGTGCTTTTGATTCACGCCCAATGCATTTCACAAATACAGGACTAGTTCCACTTTCAGCCACATGGTGGCAGCAGCCGTTTTGAGAAGATGAAGAGCAAAGATAATCACACAGTAGGAGAAGTATACAAGCGATGAGAACAGTAAAAAAGTAATCAGTAACAGTCTCCATCAGTAACTAAATAAATAAATAAAAGCACCAAGTCAAGACCTTCCTCATGTGTCATATAAAATGTGTTTGTTACTCATCTGGATATCATTTCAGTAAAGAATGTAATGGAGGGTTTTACTTGGAGAAGTCCAGGAAAGCCACATGTCCGTGGTAGAACCCGGGCTTCATCTCTCTCCAAGACGTCACGTTACGGACAAAGCGCACCTGGAAGCACAAATCAAGAGTCCTAATCGCACAAGCTGATTCGTTTGTTATCTATGTCGTCTACGCATGTCTGACACAGACATGAGGACAAGTACATTAGAGTGGCGGGTAGCCTAGTGGTTAGAGCGTTGGACTAGTAACCGAAAGGTTACAAGATTGAATCCCCGAGCTGACGAGGTAAAAATCTGTCGTTCTGCCCCTGAACAAGGCAGTTAACCCACTGTTCCTAGGCTGTCATTGTAAATAAGAATTTGTTCTTAACTGACTTGCCTAGTTAAATAAAGATAAAATAAAAAACTAAAATGACAGCTGATCTAACAACTTCCCTCTTGTCCCCATTAACATCTTCTCCTTCTTCAAACTGAAACGTTTTGTTACACGTTCCTATTCTTTATTTTGGGGTAACACTCTTATCCAAAAGAGATACATTTAAAAAGAACATCAAACATTGAATTGTATTTATGTGCCATCCACACTACAGTCCCTTGTGGCTACGAGTTTCTCTCATCTATCTAGGTGACATTTAACAACGCTCAGATTCCCCCCACCCATGTCGTATCGTCTGCACAGGGAAGAGACTGCTGTGAGAACAGACAGGTTATTACCTTGGCAGAGGAGAGGACAGAACTAACACTGTCACGGCTCTAGCCAGAGGCTCCAAGGCATTCCTCCTGCTCGCTCTCCGTGTTCTCAACAGGAGTCACAGTGACAGTCAGGAATACAAATGCACACAGCCAGACACGTCAGGGCTGTGAGGACGCAGCCAGACCAGACTAAACACGTCAGGGCTGTGAGGACACAGCCAGACCAGACTAAACACGTCAGGGCTGTGAGGACGCAGCCAGACCAGACTAAACACGTCAGGGCTGTGAGGACGCAGCCAGACCAGACTAAACACGTCAGGGCTGTGAGGACGCAGCCAGACCAGACTAAACACGTCAGGGCTGTGAGGACGCAGCCAGACCAGACTAAACACGTCAGGGCTGTGAGGACGCAGCCAGACTGTTTCTCTGACCAGGTGCTTGATGAGGCAATACAAGGGTCAATACGTGCAGGAGGGGTAGAGACACATTTGTATTCAGGTTTCCCAACAAATCCTTAAATTAAATTAGTACTGTAGTGGCTCCTAGAAAATTCTCTTTTTGAAATGGATTAAAAAAGACGTTTGTGAAAGTACATGCCGAATTCCTTACCTTCCAAATCCTGCTGACATCATTCTATTACATACGACTCTGCTCAACACCCCCTGCTCAACACCCCCTGCTCAACACCCCCTGCTCAACACCCCCTGCTCAACACCCCCTGCTCAACACCCCCTGCTCAACACCCCCTGGTTAACACCCCCTGCTACTAAATGCTTCTCGTTTGGAGGATCGTTTATAAAGTGGCAGGTGTCAGCTATGTTCTCACCTGGTCTTGTAAGGACATGACAGGATTGTTCTTGGTGGTGTTGATGTGCAAAACGTGGAAGTGGTTCTTTCCACAAAGGTCGTAGGCGATGTTGGTGAACGACGTGCTCGCCGTCTTGGGCACTCTATTATATATGATAACCACGTCCTCTGCCTCAGCCAGCGGCGGCGTGTCCCGTACGCCATCTTGGGTGTGGCGCTGCTCTACCTCCCTCACCTCGTGTCTGGCGATGGTACGTTCTTATAGGAGGGAGACAAGAGGAAGGTCAGGTTCACACTCAGAAAATATTTATTGTGCCAACATTAGGCAATGGTCGTTAGCAATACAATGATCTGGTTTCACAATAAATAGGGGCTTCTGGGGGACTAAAGGATGAAGACAGAGCGTGCTGCTGGATAGACTGGAGAGTCACAGTGTACCAGCAGAGGGAGCAGGGGGGGCCTCAGGACGTGTACACAATAGCCTTCCATCTTCTATGACAAGTGCCTCCTGATAAACAGGCTATAGTCAATTACTTGGCCCAGTGTTTTTAGCTGAAGGTGTGATAGAGAGAGAGGGGGGGATAGAGAGAGACGGGGGGATACAGAGAGGGGGGGGGTAGATAGAGAGAGGGGGGGGTAGATAGAGAGAGGGGGGGTAGAGAGAGAGAGAGGGGCGATAGAGAGAGAGAGGGGGGATAGAGAGAGAGGGGGGGATAGAGAGAGAGGGGGGGATACAGAGAGAGAGGGGGTGGAGAGAGAGAGGGGGATAGAGAGAGAGGGGGGGGGATAGAGAGGGGGGATAGATAGAGAGGGATAGATAGAGAGAGAGGGGGGGGATAGAGAGAGAGAGAGGGGGATAGAGAGGGGGATAGATAGAGAGGGGGGGGGATAGAGAGGGGGGGATACAGAGAGAGAGGGGGGGATACAGAGAGAGAGGGGGGGATACAGAGAGAGGGGGGGGTGGAGAGAGAGAGGGGGATAGAGAGAGAGGGGGGGGGATAGAGAGGGGGGATAGATAGAGAGGGATAGATAGAGAGAGAGGGGGGGGATAGAGAGAGAGAGAGGGGGATAGAGAGGGGGGATAGATAGAGAGGGTAAAGGACCGGCATGTTTTAACAACGACAACACAGACAGGACCGTTCACACCTTCCGCTGGTGGCTGGCCCCTGTACAAACTAACGGTGTAATTAGACAAAGCTGGTAATTGACCCATCCTTCCTCTACAGTAAATAGATGCCCACTGGTGCATAAAATAACTAGGTTCCATTATTGATCACAGCTTCACAAGGCACCATACATCAACCTGGGAGCCGCCTGGATGTGAAGCTAGTCTCTCTGTTAAGAGCTGTCTAAGACCAAGGTCTCCATCATCCTGTAACAGAGGATAGTTGTTTCAGTTCACACCACAGCCGTCTGAGACCTGAGGGTCTAAACTATTTCTGTATCACCAGCTGGTCATGGTAGCAAAATCAGTCCGAGGGTAGGAGGGCTGGAAAACTGCCACATCAAAATACCTGCTCTCTCCTTCTCTCTAACACATTGTAAGTTAGATCATACTGGGTCATGATGCTAGCAGGCAGTCTGAACACACTGCAGAAGGATCAGAAGTTCAGAAACGGCTACATCAAAAAAGAGCTGCTGCTGTCTAGTCTGTCCTCCACAGTCCCAAGTCCCCAGGCTCCGTTCAGGCTCAACTCAGCTCCTGCCTCCCACTCTGCTTGTTTGCATACTCACTGTTGCACTACCCAAACTACACTCTCTACACTCTGCACTACTCTCCAAACTGCACTCTGCACTACTCTCCAAACTGCACTCTGCACTACAGGATGCAGTGCACTACACAATGCAGTGCACTACTCTCCAAACTACACTGCACTACTCTCTCCACACTGCGCTGCTCTCTACACACTGCGCTACTCTCTACACACTGCGCTACTCTCTACACACTGCGCTACTCTCTACACACTGCGCTACTCTCTACACACTGCGCTACTCTCTACACACTGCGCTACACTCTCCAAACTGCGCTACACTCTCCAAACTGCGCTACACTCTCCAAACTGCGCTACACTCTCCAAACTGCGCTACACTCTCCAAACTGCGCTACACTCTCCAAACTGCGCTACACTCTCCAAACTGTGCTACACTCTCCAAACTGTGCTACACTCTCCAAACTGTGCTACACTCTGCATGCAGGCATTGAGAAGAACTGCTCTGTTCTCTGAAAATCAAAAAGGAGGTGGGGGGGGGGGGGGGGTCGTGAGGCTCATCAGGCCAGCGAGCCGAGCACCACACGTCTTCGCTCGTTAGCGTGGCTTAATTATCTAAAACAAACCTGCCCCTTCGCAGCGCACAAACCGGTTTCCAGGTGATTAAGCCTTTGATGAAAACATTGAAGAGAGGAGGCGTAATTACAAGTGAAGTTTGTTTCCATTGTCCCAGTCTGATGGAAGTTAATTACAGGTATGGCCTTGTCAGTGTGTGCACAGTTTTTCTCCTAGGATTTTTTTTCAGCAGCGTTGGCAAGTGTGTTTGGGGTGCTTCTGTTGCTTAGAGCACAGTCATCCTGCGGGCATCCTGCCGGCATCCTGCCGGCATCCTGCTGGCGGGCCTCTGTTAGGGTAATTTCACCAATTCAGTGCCTTTTGAGAAGTGTAACTTGGTCAAAAAAAACAAAAAAACATTTTATTTGATCTAATTTTAACATTGTCATAAAGAACAGATGTTCAACTTCATAAAAACATGGTTCCCCATCTCAAGATGTTAAATAAAAATAGTAAGTGCCTATTAAGTGCCAAATAAAGTAACAGGGTGGACCGTAACAGGGTTGACCGTAACAGGGTGGACCGTAACAGGGTGGACCGTAACAGGGTGGACAATTTCTACTTAAATCAGCCATGAATCCCCTTGTGACAGGGGGAATGGAAGCTTGTTATGTGCATCAGGGAGTGGCAAGTGAATGCAAGCTGCACTAAAACATTGAAATTGTTCAAACATTTCTAGTCTTTCTATCTATGGGTAACGCGGTTGGACGTGTTCTGCTCGACCCACTCAGTTTCCTACCACCAAACACAGTGGAACCAGAACACCTGATTTTACTGTATAATTTGACTATTTGGTTGTTCAATGTTTCTTTGGAAAAACATATTTAAAAAAATATTTAAAAATGAATAGTTTCACCATTTATTAAAAACGAGAATTCAGTTCATGTAACAGGGTTGACCTTAAAAATGAGGGACAGACATAAAACGAATCATTCATCTCAATAAATAGAATCATTAAATCACATGAAATAAATGAATTATTAAATCACATGAAATAAATGATTCATTAAATCACATTAAATAAATAATAATCTTGAAAACTGACTGTCAAAGCAACAAAGATAACTAGGTCTTTACAAATGTTGGGGTTAAGTGGGTTAAAATCTTCCAACAAGTCACAGAGAGTAGACGGAGGGAAATGTCAAATTGCAAAAATTGTCACTTTAGCAAAGTCTCTATTCATATACAAATCTGATTTATTGAAATCTCCATATGGTCTATATTAAAAAGGGCACGTGATTTAATATAACCAGCTTTTAAAATTCTATATTGGTGCCATTTCTACTTAAAATATTAAAAGGCACTCTTTTGTTAAAATGACCCATCTGTTGTACTACCGCCAGCGTTCCAGGGACACAAACACCAGCGTTCCAAGGACACAAACACCAGCGTTCCAAGGACACAAACACCAGCGTTCCAAGGACACAAACACCAGCGTTCCAAGGACACAAACACCAGCGTTCCAGGGACACAAACACCAGCGTTCCAGGGACACAAATACCAGCGTTCCAGGAGACAAATACCAGCGTTCCAGGAGACAAATACCAGCGTTCCAGGGACACAAACACCAGCGTTCCAGGGACACAAACACCAGCGTTCCAGGGACACAAACACCAGCGTTCCAGGGACACAAACACCAGCGTTCCAGGGACACAAACACCAGCGTTCCAGGGACACAAACACCAGCGTTCCAAGGACACAAACACCAGCGTTCCAGGGACACAAACACCAGCGTTCCAGGGACACAAACACCAGCGTTCCAAGGACACAAACACCAGCGTTCCAAGGACACAAACACCAGCGTTCCAGGGACACAAACACCAGCGTTCCAGGGACACAAACACCAGCGTTCCAGGGACACAAACACCAGCGTTCCAGGGACACAAACACCAGCGTTCCAAGGACACAAACACCAGCGTTCCAGGGACACAAACACCAGCGTTCCAGGGACACAAACACCAGCGTTCCAAGGACACAAACACCAGCGTTCCAGGGACACAAACACCAGCGTTCCAGGGACACAAACACCAGCGTTCCAGGGACACAAACACCAGCGTTCCAGGGACACAAACACCAGCGTTCCAGGGACACAAACACCAGCGTTCCAGGGACACAAATACCAGCGTTCCAGGGACACAAATACCAGCGTTCCAGGAGACAAATACCAGCGTTCCAGGAGACAAATACCAGCGTTCCAGGGACACAAACACCAGCGTTCCAGGGACACAAACACCAGCGTTCCAGGGACACAAACACCAGCGTTCCAGGGACACAAACACCAGCGTTCCAGGGACACAAACACCAGCGTTCCAGGGACAAACACCAGCGTTCCAGGGACACAAACACCAGCGTTGGTGTCTACTTGAGGGGGAATGTACACAGCTGTGACTATAACTGACGAGAATTCTCTTGGAGGTAAAATGGCCAGTACTTGAATGTAAGGAATTATAGAGCGGGTGAGCAGAAGGACTTGAGTTCCTGTATGTTGTTATGATTACCCCATGAGTCGTTAATCATGAAGCATACACCCCCGCCCTTCCTCTTCCCAGTGAGGTGTTTATCTCTGTCGGAGCGATGCATGGAGAAGCTCGGTGGCTGAACCGATTCTGACAACTTATCCCGAGAGCCATGTTTCCGTGAAACAGAGAATGTTACAATCTCTGATGTCTCTCTGGAAGGCAAGCCTTGCTCGAATTGTGTCTACCTTGTTGTCAAGAGACTGGACATTGGCTAGTAATATACTCGGGAGCGGTGCGCAAGTCTACGGAGCCTGGCCAGGTGGCCGCTTCGTCTGCCCCTCATGCGGCATCGTTGTTTTGGATGGCCTACTGGAATTAGCTCCATTGTCCTGGGTGGTGGTCCGAACAGAGGATCCGCTTCAGGAAAGTTGTATTCCTGGTCGTAATGTTGGTAAGTTGACGTTGCTCTTATATCCAATAGTTCTTCCCGGCTGTATGTAATAAGACTTAAGATTTCAATGTGAGAAATAATACCCCCAAAAAGTACTGCAGTTTCCTAAGAGCTCGAAGCAAGGCGACCATCTCTGTCGGCGTCTTGCTGTTGATCCAGGAGACTAGCACCAGTGTTCCAGGAGACAAGCACCAGTGTTCCAGGAGACAAGCACCAGTGTTCCAGGAGACAAGCACCAGTGTTCCAGGAGACAAGCACCAGTGTTCCAGGAGACAAGCACCAGTGTTCCAGGAGACAAGCACCAGTGTTCCAGGACACAAGCACCAGTGTTCCAGGAGACAAGCACCAGTGTTCCAGGAGACAAACACCAGTGTTCCAGGAGACAAACACCAGTGTTCCAGGAGACAAACACCAGTGTTCCAGGAGACAAGCACCAGTGTTCCAGGAGACAAGCACCAGTGTTCCAGGAGACAAGCACCAGTGTTCCAGGAGACAAGCACCAGTGATTAATCTACTTGGGTGTGAGAGCTGCTTTGGAATTAGTCTCTCAGTCTACACACCACTCCCCCTTTATCTAAGCTGAGACAGTGTAAATGTGCCCCGCCAGGCCGCATGCTCTGTTCTTAAAGTCCAAAGTAAATCAAGAAAGTAGCAAAGCATTCCAGGATCAGGAGTGGGGTACATCTGACACTGAGAACAGATGTGAAGAAGGAACATTTACTTTACTGTGACAGTAATGGAGAGGAATCCTGGTTAAACCAGTCTGAACTCTAAGTGAAGCCAAATAATAGTGACTGTATCATGTAGTTCAACATAATGCAAGAACAGTAGGTCTTAGGGGAAGCTTCTCCTCAACCATTCTGAACCCTGTATGAAGACAGTGACAACAAGGATAGCATCTCAGGCCTACCTAGGGTGGAGCACCTAGCCTGACAAACGCCGGCACTGATATACGACCACCTATTCCAGAGATGGTTTCTCTTATCATATCGTTACATCATCTCACCTCCGCAGAGAGCGCCCCCCCCCCAGTCCCAAAATGGCACCCTACAGGGCTCTGGTCAACAATAGTGCACTATATAAGAAATAGGGGGTCATTTGTACTGCAGTCCCATAGTGATGGCCACACTGTCTGTCACTGTCACAGTCAGTCAGCTTCCCAGCAGACACTGCACACATCTTCCCTGAGGCAAAAGCTTGTGGTACCCCTGCTGTGGAGTCCAGCTATCGATCCACCTCTTTGTCCACTTATTTAAGATTTTTCTTTTTAAAAAAGGTCAACTTTATCCACAACACTGGATTATACAACACCATTTCAAATATGGATACATTTCTCTAGCTATTTGAACATGGAGTATTGTACATGTAAGTACAGAACAAGTCTCATAAGTCTCCATCACCAAAAGTCTAGCCGATATCATCCTGCTTTAAAAATCGCACTCAAGGAAAAAACATGAACAAGGGAGAAAACATGAACAGCAACATCTGCCTGACACTAGCCCCAAGGTACATGTTCCTATAGGTACTCTGCCTGACACTAGCCCCAAGGTACATATTCCTATAGGTACTCTGCCTGACACTAGTCCCAAGGTACATATTCCTATAGGTACTCTGCCTGACACTAGTCCCAAGGTACATATTCCTATAGGTACTCTGCCTGACACTAGTCCCAAGGTACATATTCCTATAGGTACTCTGCCTGACACTAGTCCCAAGGTACATGTTCCTATAGGTACTCTGCCTGACACTAGTCCCAAGGTACATGTTCCTATAGGTACTCTGCCTGACACTAGCCCCAAGGTACATATTCCTATAGGTACTCTGCCTGACACTAGCCCCAAGGTACATATTCCTATAGGTACTCTGCCTGACACTAGCCCCAAGGTACATATTCCTATAGGTACTCTGCCTAGTCCTTAGTCACGACGCCGCATAATTCATGTTTCTGTCTTAACTGTAAGCAAAAAAGTAGCATACATAAACCAAAATATTCCAGTCTCTTCAACGTTGTTGACGGAAGACTGTTCCTCTGCAGTAAGTTACTGAATCTACAGTTATGGACTTCAAAATGGCACCCAGGGAGGAAGGGAGGAAAGGAGGAAAGACAAGAGACAGTCCAGTCCCCTTCTTATAGTGTTCCAGTCAGCCTCGGTGAAATACGAAGTCAACCAATTATGTGTGTTTATTCAAGAGGCCTGGGCTACACTTTAACCTGACTGAAACAAATCGAACGACCCTGGGAGAAGAAGTCTGTCAGCAGATTTTGGAGGAGCTGAGCCGGGCTACTCCTTTATCAAGAATACAGAAGTGTCGAATCTATTGCAGATGAGCTCGTAGAATAACCTCCACTAGCCTACTCCTTACACGTCAACGCTTACAAAAAGGCAAACATTTGAGTTTCAGGGAGATCTGAACCATTCAAATTGTAAAATTGATATTTAAAAATATGATTAAAAAACAAGCTCTAAAACATAAATCTGTGCCGAAGACAGTGAGAAAGAAAGATAGAGACAGGCAAAGAGACAGGCAGAGAGAGAGAGACAGGCAGAGGGAGAGACAGGCAGAGGGAGAGACAGGCAGAGGGAGAGACAGGCAGAGGGAGAGAGCATCCCAAAGACCATTGTACACCACCATATTCTATGCTAAGTTCAACTGATTTATGGGTATAAACAAGCCTGTGGACAGCCATAATGGACCTGGCCACCTATCAACATACTCTTGACAGTGTAGAATTTAAGGAGACAAAACAAGGGCCTCCCGGGTGGCGCAGTGGTCTAGGGCACTGCATCGCAGTGCTAACTGCGCCACCAGAGTCTCTGGGTTCGCGCCCAGGCTCTGTCGCAGCCGGCCGCGACCGGGAGGTCCGTGGGGCGACGCACAATTGGGCTAGCGTCGTCCGGGTTAGGGTGGGTTTGGCCGGTAGGGATATCCTTGTCTCATCGCGCTCCAGCGACTCCTGTGGCGGGCCGGGCGCAGTGCGCGCTAACCAAGGGGGCCAGGTGCACGGTGTTTCCTCCGACACATTGGTGCGGCTGGCTTCCGGGTTGGAGGCGCGCTGTGTTAAAGAAGCAGTGCGGCTTGGTTGGGTTGTGCTTCGGAGGACGCATGGCTTTCGACCTTCGTCTCTCCCGAGCCCGTACGGGAGTTGTAGCGATGAGACAAGATAGTAATTACTAGCGATTGGATACCACGAAAATTGGGGAGAAAAGGGGATAAAATTTATTTAAAAAAAAAAAAAAAAAAAAAAAGGAGACAAAACAAGACCAGTCATCATCAGGAAGAGATGAAAGACAGAGCAGGAAGGTCAAATAGCTTCCGCTCTCTCTCCTTCTCTGTATGAGCAGCTTCATGTTGCCCTGAACCGTGTCTTGTAATGGCCTACATGGGATGCCAGATAAAAAATAAATAAAAAAGGTACCCTACGCCCAGAAATACACGACCTCTGTCGAGCTGGATAAGTCCCAAATGGTACCCCAAAGTGCTGTACAGAAACCCAGCCTAAAACCCCCAAACAGCAAGCAATGCAGGTGTAGAAGGTGTAGAATGCAGGTGCTGAAGCACGGTGGCTAGGAAAAACTCCCCAGTGAGCTCCAACAGTATTGTGGAAATGACACGTTTAATTGTTTTGTCACTGTACGCCAACACTTTGGATTTTAAATAATGACTAGGAGGGTATTCTCATACATATTGGTTGAACCGTTTAGAAATGAAAACACTTTCTGTACATAGTTCCCCCTTTTTAGGGGACCAAAGGTATTGGGACAAATCTACTTACAGTGCATTCGTAAAGCATTCAGACCCCTCGACTTTTTCCACATTTTGTTACCTTACAGCCTTATTCTAAAATTGATAAAATAGTTTTCCCCCTCATCAATCTACACACAATACCCCATAATGACATCACAATACCACATAATGACAAAGAAAAAATAATAATAATTTGTGCGCAAATTTATTTTAAAAAAAACTTTAAACTGAAATAATCACATTTACATAAGTATTCAGACCCTTTACTCAGTACTTTGCTGAAGCACCTTTGGCAGTGATTACAGCCTCATGTCTTCTTGGGTATGACGCTACAAGCTTGGCACACCTGTATTTGGGCAGTTTCTTCCATTCTTCTCTGCAGATCATATCAAGCTCTGTCGGTTGGATGGGGTTCAAGTCTGGGCTCTGGCTGGGCCACTCCAGGACATTCAGAGACACTCCTGCATTGTCTTGGCTGTGTGCTTAGGGCCGTCGTCCTGTTGGAAGGTGAACCTTCGCCCAGTCTGAGGTCCTAAGCGCTATGGAGCAGGTTTTCATCAAGGATCTCTCTGTACTTGTCTCCATCTTTCACTCGATCATAACTAGTCTCCCAGTCCCTGCCACTGAAAAACATCCCCACAGCATGATGCTGCCACCACCATGCTTCACTGTAGATCTGTGCCTCAACATAATCCTGTCTCGGAGCTCTACGGACAATTCCTTCGACCTTATAGCTTGGTTTTTGCTCTGACATGCACTGTCAACTGTGGGACCTTATATAGACAGGTGTGTGCCTTTCCAAATCATGACCAATCAATTGAATTTACCACAGCTGGACTCCAATCAAGTTGGAGAGACGGCTCGAGGATAATCAAAGGAAACAGGATGTACCGAAGCTCAATTTTGAGTCTCATAGCAAAGGGTCTGAATAGTTATGTAAATAAGGTATTTCTGGTTTTTATTTGTAAAAAATCTGCAAACATTTCTAAAAAACAATTTTGTCTTTTCATTATGGGCTATTGCATGAATTGATGAGGAAAAAATATATTGTATCAATTTTTGAATAAGGCTGTAACATAACAAAATGTGGAAAAAGTCAAGGGGTCTGAATACTTTCTGAATGCACTGTATATGTGTATTAAAGTAGTCAAAAGTTTAGTATTTAGTCCCGTATTCCTAGCATGCAATGATTAAATCAAAGCTTGTATTATTCCAAATCCAAAGTGCTGGAGTACAGAGCTAAAACAACAGTACATGTGTCACTGTCCCAATAGTGTTGGAGCGCACTGTAGTGCACTACCTTTACCAGACCCTTACATTTGGGACACACACTCTACCCCGGGACACACAGCATTCTGGGAGGTGGTGGACAGGCAACGATGAATAAACGGTGAAAATCGTTTTGTCCTTTTGATTGACTCGGTGACTGGCGAACACAGTGACTCTAAAGTTGATTTGTGACAGAGCACAGCTGCTAAGGAAAATTTGAAATTTCAGGACTAACTGCATTTGGACATATTTATTGGTTTATTCAGACTTAATTTGTTTGGTTCCGTGGAGAGATATTTTAGCGCTTTCCATTAAGTTAATGTTTCTAGAGCTGGTCAACGGTCACAATTCACCAGACAAATCCAACATGTCATCAAGGTGAATTTGGGACAAATTCTGATGAGATTTTGATCCATAGGCCATGTTAGTCCCAAATCTGGAGCTGCTGCACAGTGGGACGCCACCTGATCTCCCTGCGGTCATCTAGCCACCTGATCTCCCTGCGGTCATCTAGCCACCTGATCTCCCTGCGGTCATCTAGCCACCTGATCTCCCTGCGGTCATCTAGCCACCTGATCTCCCTGCGGTCATCTAGCCACCTGATCTCCCTGCGGTCATCTAGCCACCTGATCTCCCTGCGGTCATCTAGCCACCTGTTCCATCCCTCAGCATGACCTAATCCAGGAGTCCACAACTAGATTCAGCCACGGGACAATTTTCTTCTTGAGTGGATGGTCAGGGGGGCAGGAACATAATAATAAATCATTTTTACGCTACAAATTGATGCAAGAAGCCCCAACAGATATTGTATTTGACAAAAACAATCATTTCAAATCTTGATTACATTGGGACACAATTACATCTCTATGAGTGGAAATACATTTCTTATATTACAACTATTTTGAGCTGAATTCCTAGTGATTTTACATTCTTTGATGATCAAAAAGTTAGAAGAAAAAAAAATCTACCGCCAAATTAGACATTTTTTAAATAAAATAAATACATACAGATTTTTTGCTCAGAAAACTTTAAGGGGCCAACTAAAATTGTCCGTGGGCCGCCAGTTGTTGATCCCTGACCTAGTCTAACCACAGTCAATGTCACCAACATAAAGACTGGTGAACCACAACCACCGTGCTGAAACAGGAAACCAAAATTGTGCTTTTGGGGGAATTAGGAGTCAGTTTAGCATTTTGAGCCAACAGATCTGTGCATTTGTCAGTTTCCACTGAAAACATCTCACTCTCATTACGATATCCAGCTGACTGACTCAAAACACCACCAGGCTGCATGATGACGCACGATGTTTAGGCTTAAAAGCATCTTTAACTGAGGTAGGAACCTCTTCCTGATCCTCCTCCCTCCCAGTCTCCTCTCCCCACCGCCTCCTCCCTCAACCCCCTCCTCCCAGTCTCCTCTCCCCACCGCCTCCTCCCTCAACCCCCTCCTCCCAGTCTCCTCTCCCCACCGCCTCCTCCCTCAACCCCCTCCTCCCAGTCTCCTCTCCCCACCGCCTCCTCCCTCAACCCCCTCCTCCCAGTCTCCTCTCCCCACCGCCTCCTCCCTCAACCCCCTCCTCCCAGTCTCCTCTCCCCACCGCCTCCTCCCTCAACCCCCTCCTCCCAGTCTCCTCTCCCCACCGCCTCCTCCCTCAACCCCCTCCTCCCAGTCTCCTCTCCCCACCGCCTCCTCCCTCAACCCCCTCCTCCCAGTCTCCTCTCCCCACCGCCTCCTCCCTCAACCCCCTCCTCCCAGTCTCCTCTCCCCACCGCCTCCTCCCTCAACCCCCTCCTCCCAGTCTCCTCTCCCCACCGCCTCCTCCCTCAACCCCCTCCTCCCAGTCTCCTCTCCCCACCGCCTCCTCCCTCAACCCCCTCCTCCCAGTCTCCTCTCCCCACCGCCTCCTCCCTCAACCCCCTCCTCCCAGTCTCCTCTCCCCACCGCCTCCTCCCTCAACCCCTCCTCCCAGTCTCCTCTCCCCACCGCCTCCTCCCTCACCCCTCCTCCAGTCTCCTCTCCCCACCGCCTCCTCCCTCAACCCCCTCCTCCCAGTCTCCTCTCCCCACCGCCTCCTCCCTCAACCCCCTCCTCCCAGTCTCCTCTCCCCACCGCCTCCTCCCTCAACCCCCTCCTCCCAGTCTCCTCTCCCCACCGCCTCCTCCCTCAACCCCCTCCTCCCAGTCTCCTCTCCCCACCGCCTCCTCCCTCAACCCCCTCCTCCCAGTCTCCTCTCCCCACCGCCTCCTCCCTCAACCCCCTCCTCCCAGTCTCCTCTCCCCACCGCCTCCTCCCTCAACCCCCTCCTCCCAGTCTCCTCTCCCCACCGCCTCCTCCCTCAACCCCCTCCTCCCAGTCTCCTCTCCCCACCGCCTCCTCCCTCAACCCCCTCCTCCCAGTCTCCTCTCCCCACCGCCTCCTCCCTCAACCCCCTCCTCCCAGTCTCCTCTCCCCACCGCCTCCTCCCTCAACCCCCTCCTCCCAGTCTCCTCTCCCCACCGCCTCCTCCCTCAACCCCCTCCTCCCAGTCTCCTCTCCCCACCGCCTCCTCCCTCAACCCCCTCCTCCCAGTCTCCTCTCCCCACCGCCTCCTCCCTCAACCCCCTCCTCCCAGTCTCCTCTCCCCACCGCCTCCTCCCTCAACCCCCTCCTCCCAGTCTCCTCTCCCCACCGCCTCCTCCCTCAACCCCCTCCTCCCAGTCTCCTCTCCCCACCGCCTCCTCCCTCAACCCTCCTCCCAGTCTCCTCTCCCCACCGCCTCCTCCCTCAACCCCCTCCTCCCATTCTCCTCTCCCCACCGCCTCCTCCCTCAACCCCCTCCTCCCAGAGGCAGATCTCAAAAAGAGCCTTAGAGAATGAGTCTGACTCAACACTGTCAGAAATCCTCATCCCAATTAAGAAGCTTCCTCTCTGATGAAACCACATCTCACAGCCCACCGAACACTAGTGTAGGGCTAACCCCCGTCTCACCCCCTCCTCCCTCAACCTCATCCCTTCAACCCCTCCTCCCAGTCTCCTCTCCCCACCGCCTCTTCCCTCAACCCCCTCCTCCCAGTCTCCTCACCCCAGTCTTCACCCCATCCTCCCTCAACCCCTCCTCCCAGTCTCCTCTCCCCACCGCCTCCTCCCTCAACCCCCTCCTCCCAGTCTCCTCACCCCATCCTCACCCCCTCCTCCCAGTCTCCTCACCCGTCTTCACCCCATCCTCACCCTCTCCTCCCTCAATCCCTGCCAGCCTGCCCTGAACCCTGTCAAATCACCAGACAAGACAAGCCCTCTCTAATACTTGTTCCCAATTAGAGTGTTACACTTCCCATCGTATAGCATGGTGGGGGAGAACAGACAGCTTAATGAAATTACAAAAGACTACTGGGAGCAGAGAAGAAAGAGAAAAAAATCCCTTACATATTGTGCTCTGGCCTAATTATTCGGTTTCCTGTTTCCAGCCGTAGGGGCTCTGTACTTTCCTTCCTTCTGCAATGAGCAAAAGACTAATGATTTGGCAGAAATCTAGGAATCTTCAAAAATGCTTTGGATAATGGAGTGAAAACGTGTTCACATATTATCATGGCCTGAAACACATCTGATGCAGACCAACGTCACCGGTGAAATGTGGGCGCAGCAAAAATTAACAAAGCTTTGACCAAAAAAAAAAACTACCCATTTTCAAAAATGGCTCAACCTATGTGACTCATCTTTCCAGAACATCGTCTTGTTTCACTCTCCTCCAGTTGTGATGTCCAGTTCTTCGGAGACCAAATCACCGGGGATACAGAGGTAGCCCAAACTTGTCCATTTCACTTCAAATGGTCACCTTTGGCTGTCTGTCAATGCCTGCCCCAGACGTGAGGCTAACAAGTCCCCAAAGCCTGCAACTGTGGATCAGGTGAGGGGTTGACAGTGTCACTCAGGGGAGGGCTTCGTCCCGACGAGCATCCTACTATAGTGCACTACACTTGACCTGAGACCTATAGGCCCAGCATATAGGGAATAGGGTACTATTTGGGTCAGATCCAGATAAGAAGAAGAGGAAGATCATAGCTGACAGCTGGAAACAAGGGATGTAAAGCAGTTCTCTGAAGACACTTCTTCAGGACTAGACTGAAGGTGCTGTTGCAGCAGCAGACAGACAGTTCATGGTTTAAAAACAGGGTCTCCCTGAGAGGCTGAGATCAGAGGGAGAAATCTGGGATTAGTAAATAATTGTTTTTACTTTTAGTGGCAGGGTGCCCTCTGCTGTTGTTTGAATCCCAACTTGCCCCTTTAAAAAAGGAGACATGTTTTACATCTTGTCCTCTGGGGTTAGTCTGACATGTTGAGATCCATGTCTTACTGAGCCGCCGGTGCCACCGACCAGACGGACCAATTAACAGGCACCTGGTGGAGGGTGTTAAAGACACCAGGCTGGAGTCACAGGGTCAAACGCATCGAGGTGAGGTTCTCATGTCCTCAGGCTGTGTTGTGTTAGAAGAGAGATGACCAGTATCCCTCAGAGTATTCATTCAATAGTGCTTGGTCAAAACATAATCTGGTAGGAAAATTGTGTTCCCCAACGTTCTATTGGGGAGCCTATGCTTTTTAAGATACGTTTTAAAATTATCATGGCAGGGGGTTTACAATGTACACTGAACAAAAAAATATATATATAAAAACACAACATGTAAAGTGTTGGTCCCATATTTCATGAGCTGAAATAAAAAGATGCCAGAAATTTTAAGACACAAAAAGCAGATTTCTCAAAAGCAAAATTGCACAAATGTGTTTACATCCCTGTTAGAAAGCATTTCTCCTTTGTCAAGATAATCCATCCACCTGACAGGTGTGGCATATCAAGAAGCTGATTAAATAGCGTGATTACACAGGTGCACCTTGTGCTGGGGGGACAATAAAAGGCCACTCTAAAAATGTGCACTATTGTCACACAACGCCACAGATGTCTCAAGTTGAGGGAGCGTGCAATTGGCATGCTGACTGCAGGAATGTTCACCAGAGCTATTGCCAAAGAATTGAATGTTCATTTCTCTACCATAAGCTGCCTCCAGCGTTATTTTAGAAAATTTGGCAGTACGTCCAACGGTGTTGTGTGGGCGAGCGGAGTGCTGCATGGTGGCGGAAGGGGTTATGGTATGGGCAGGCATAAGCTATGGACAACAAATAGAGTTGCATTTTATAGATGGCAATTTGAATTTCAATGGAATTGCAACCCTCTGCATGCACAGTGCATTCTTCCATCACATGTGCAGTGCATTCTTCCATCACATGTGCAGTGCATTCTTCCATCACATGTACAGCTGATTCTCAAGATCTTGCACACTAATGAGATGCTATTGAGCCCACACTACTACACTGTCTGAGCCAAGGACTACATGCTTTCTGGTAAGTTTTGATTACAATACTGGGTGGGGTGAATACATTTTATATGACATACATAATGTTTTGTTAACTAGTAAATAGTAGCCTACAGCAAAGTGTGTTTCAATCATTTCTAACTTGTTAATTTCTGCTAGTTAGTTTTTGCTACCATGTGGGTTTTAGCTTGTGTGAGCCTAAGCCAAAGGAGTTGTTTAAATCTAACTACTTAACTGTACATGGAATTGTATGAGTTTTTTTTTTACTCATTTATTTCTCATCTTTACAGGAAAATACATTTCACTGCAGCTAATGTAGAAGGAAAAGCTGTGTACATTTGCAAATACTGTGCCAAATTATATGTGAAGAAAGACGCAGAATCATCTGGCCAAGAGCATAAAGTTAGCTCAGCGCTCATAACAAGCAAATGCTGACAAAAGTCCCTCTCATCATTTTCACCTCGAGTAGAAGTAATCAGACACCTTATTGATAGCAACAGCTCATGGTCATCCTGGAATCAGAAGTTATTTTTTTTTAACTCAATGGAGGAACATAGTCAGAGAAATGCTGATGAATGTCTTGCTCGAGCTGTGTATGCAACTGGTTCACCTCTGATGCTCACAGGCAATGTGTATTGGAAGAGATTTCTGAATGTTCTTCACCCAGCATACACCCCTCCAACCAGACATGCTTTATCTACTCATTTGCTGGATGCAGAGTTCAACAGAGTTCAAGTGAAGGTCAAGCAAATCATAGAGAAAGCAGACTGTATTGCAATCATCTCTGATGGGTGGTCGAATGTTCGTGGGCAAGGAATAATTAACTACATCATCTCCACCCCTCAACCAGTATTCTACAAGAGCACAGACAAGGGACAACAGACACATCGGTCTCTACATTGCAGATGAGCTGAAGGCAGTCATTAATGACCTTGGACCACAGAAGGTATTTGCACTGGTGACAGACAATGCTGTGAACATGAAGGCTGCTTGGTCGAAAGTGGAGGTGTCCTACCCTCATCACACCCATTGGCTGTGCTGCTCATGCATTGAATCTGCTCCTCAAGGACATCATGGCACTGAAAACAATGGATACACTCTACAAGAGAGCCAAGGAAATAGTTAGGTATGTGAAGGGTAATCAAGTTATAGCAGCAATCTACCTCACCAAGCAAAATGAGAAGAATTAGAGCCCCACATTGAAGCTGCCCAGCAGCACCCGTTGGGGGTGGTGTTATCATGTTTGACAGTCTCCTGGAGGGGAAGGAGTCTCTCCAAGAAATGGCCATATCACAGTCTGCCGCTATGGACAGCCCCATCAAGAGGATTCTCCTGGATGGTGTATTTTAGGAGAGAGTGGTAAGCAACCTGTAACTCCTGAAACCTATAGCAGTAGCCATTGCACGGATTGAGAGAGACAATGCCATCCTGTCTGATGTTCAGACTCTGCTTGCGGACGTAAGAGAAGAAATCAGTACTGCCCTGCCCACTTCACTGTTGCTCCAAGCAGAGGAAACTGCAGTTCTGAAATACATCAAAAAGCGTGAAGACTTCTGCCTGAAGCCCGTACACGCCGCAGCGTACATGTTGGACCCAAAGTATGGGATGGAGATGCAATATGGCAGTCGTGCCAACATCTCATCAGCCACCTGGTGGAAGGGACTTGGTGGATCTGAGGCTCTTTCCCCTGTTGCCTCCATCATCCTCCATATCCCACCAACATCAGCCGCCTCAGAGCGCAACTGGTCCTTGTTTGGGAACACACACACACACCAAAGCACGCAACAGGCTGTCCAATACAAGGGTTGAAAAATTGGTGGCCATCTGGGCAAATTTTAGGCTTTTTGAGCCTGACAACAAGCCATCCTCAACAAGGTTGGAAAGTGACAGTGAAGATGCCTGATGTTCAAAAGGTGGACATTGAGGAGGTCCAGTGAGAAGACATGGAGTCTGATGTTCAAAAGGTGGACATTGAGGAGGTCCAGTGAGAAGACATGGAGTCTGATGTTCAAAAGGTGGACATTGAGGAGGTCCAGGGAGAAGACATGGAAGCCCGAGAGGAAGACAACCAAAGCTTTAGTTTCTAGACTATCATTTTACAGATGTTGAAAACGTTTCTGGGAGATGCGATGGATCATTCAATATTCCTTTTCTTTTGTTGTTCAGTGAAATCATCCCATGTGAAGAGTCAACTCTTTTAATTCAAGTTAAATTAGTAACTAAAAAAAAAAAAATATTGGAAGGATTTAATCATTTGCAATTATGTGTACTTATGATAAGGTAAAAGGTTTATGTTTCTATCGCCATATGATATGGTAAATATATCCAATGCAAAAAACATCTACATTTAAATGGTATTAATATGTATTCCCATCTCTGAATAATCCCCAAAACGTGCAACCCTATCTGTGACAGAGGCATATCTTTATTCCCAGTCATGTGAAATCCATAGATCAGGGTCTAATGAATGTATTCCCAGTCATGTGAAATCCATAGATCAGGGTCTAATGAATGTATTCCCAGTCATGTGAAATCCATAGATCAGGGTCTAATGAATGTATTCCCAGTCATGTGAAATCCATAGATCAGGGTCTAATGAATGTATTCCCAGTCATGTGAAATCCATAGATCAGGGTCTAATGAATGTATTCCCAGTCATGTGAAATCCATAGATCAGGGTCTAATGAATGTATTCCCAGTCATGTGAAATCCATAGATCAGGGTCTAATGAATGTATTCCCAGTCATGTGAAATCCATAGATCAGGGTCTAATGAATGTATTCCCAGTCATGTGAAATCCATAGATCAGGGTCTAATGAATGTATTCCCAGTCATGTGAAATCCATAGATCAGGGTCTAATGAATGTATTCCCAGTCATGTGAAATCCATAGATCAGGGTCTAATGAATGTATTCCCAGTCATGTGAAATCCATAGATCAGGGTCTAATGAATGTATTCCCAGTCATGTGAAATCCATAGATCAGGGTCTAATGAATGTATTCCCAGTCATGTGAAATCCATAGATCAGGGTCTAATGAATGTATTCCCAGTCATGTGAAATCCATAGATCAGGGTCTAATGAATGTATTCCCAGTCATGTGAAATCCATAGATCAGGGTCTAATGAATGTATTCCCAGTCATGTGAAATCCATAGATCAGGGTCTAATGAATGTATTCCCAGTCATGTGAAATCCATAGATCAGGGTCTAATGAATGTATTCCCAGTCATGTGAAATCCATAGATCAGGGTCTAATGAATGTATTCCCAGTCATGTGAAATCCATAGATCAGGGTCTAATGAATGTATTCCCAGTCATGTGAAATCCATAGATCAGGGTCTAATGAATGTATTCCCAGTCATGTGAAATCCATAGATCAGGGTCTAATGAATGTATTCCCAGTCATGTGAAATCCATAGATCAGGGTCTCATGAATGTATTCCCAGTCATGTGAAATCCATAGATCAGGGTCTCATGAATGTATTCCCAGTCATGTGAAATCCATAGATCAGGGTCTCATGAATGTATTCCCAGTCATGTGAAATCCATAGATCAGGGTCTCATGAATGTATTCCCAGTCATGTGAAATCCATAGATCAGGGTCTCATGAATGTATTCCCAGTCATGTGAAATCCATAGATCAGGGTCTCATGAATGTATTCCCAGTCATGTGAAATCCATAGATCAGGGTCTCATGAATGTATTCCCAGTCATGTGAAATCCATAGATCAGGGTCTCATGAATGTATTCCCAGTCATGTGAAATCCATAGATCAGGGTCTCATGAATGTATTCCCAGTCATGTGAAATCCATAGATCAGGGTCTCATGAATGTATTCCCAGTCATGTGAAATCCATAGATCAGGGTCTCATGAATGTATTCCCAGTCATGTGAAATCCATAGATCAGGGTCTCATGAATGTATTCCCAGTCATGTGAAATCCATAGATCAGGGTCTCATGAATGTATTCCCAGTCATGTGAAATCCATAGATCAGGGTCTCATGAATGTATTCCCAGTCATGTGAAATCCATAGATCAGGGTCTAATGAATGTATTCCCAGTCATGTGAAATCCATAGATCAGGGTCTAATGAATGTATTCCCAGTCATGTGAAATCCATAGATCAGGGTCTAATGAATGTATTCCCAGTCATGTGAAATCCATAGATCAGGGTCTAATGAATGTATTCCCAGTCATGTGAAATCCATAGATCAGGGTCTAATGAATGTATTCCCAGTCATGTGAAATCCATAGATCCGGGTCTAATGAATGTATTCCCAGTCATGTGAAATCCATAGATCCGGGTCTAATGAATGTATTCCCAGTCATGTGAAATCCATAGATCCGGGTCTAATGAATGTATTCCCAGTCATGTGAAATCCATAGATCCGGGTCTAATGAATGTATTCCCAGTCATGTGAAATCCATAGATCCGGGTCTAATGAATGTATTCCCAGTCATGTGAAATCCATAGATCCGGGTCTAATGAATGTATTCCCAGTCATGTGAAATCCATAGATCCGGGTCTAATGAATGTATTCCCAGTCATGTGAAATCCATAGATCCGGGTCTAATGAATGTATTCCCAGTCATGTGAAATCCATAGATCCGGGTCTAATGAATGTATTCCCAGTCATGTGAAATCCATAGATCCGGGTCTAATGAATGTATTCCCAGTCATGTGAAATCCATAGATCCGGGTCTAATGAATGTATTCCCAGTCATGTGAAATCCATAGATCCGGGTCTAATGAATGTATTCCCAGTCATGTGAAATCCATAGATCAGGGTCTAATGAATGTATTCCCAGTCATGTGAAATCCATAGATCAGGGTCTAATGAATGTATTCCCAGTCATGTGAAATCCATAGATCAGGGTCTAATGAATGTATTCCCAGTCATGTGAAATCCATAGATCAGGGTCTAATGAATGTATTCCCAGTCATGTGAAATCCATAGATCAGGGTCTAATGAATGTATTCCCAGTCATGTGAAATCCATAGATCAGGGTCTAATGAATGTATTCCCAGTCATGTGAAATCCATAGATCAGGGTCTAATGAATGTATTCCCAGTCATGTGAAATCCATAGATCAGGGTCTAATGAATGTATTCCCAGTCATGTGAAATCCATAGATCAGGGTCTAATGAATGTATTCCCAGTCATGTGAAATCCATAGATCAGGGTCTAATGAATGTATTCCCAGTCATGTGAAATCCATAGATCAGGGTCTAATGAATGTATTCCCAGTCATGTGAAATCCATAGATCAGGGTCTAATGAATGTATTCCCAGTCATGTGAAATCCATAGATCAGGGTCTAATGAATGTATTGCAACTGACTGATTTCCTGATTTGAACTCAGTAACATTTTTGAAATTGTTGCATGTTGCGTTTTTATATTTTCGTTCAGTATAATAAAATGGAGCAACATGCAACACCAGTCTACGCGTGACACATATACAGGCGAGATGTATGAGACGCCATAGGAAAGCCCAGACTGAGAATAGGCTTAGAGGCTATTGCATCTGGTGGCTATGTGACTGTTCGTTTCGCTTCAACAACAGCGGATTGAGAGATCAACGGAGGATGAAGGAGAGAAGAGGTTGTCGATGCTGGAAATGGGAGACATGGCCAGTAGACACACGAACGCACGCACGCACGCACGCACGCACTCACAGAACACACGCCAGGAGCCTCCTCTCCGCTGGGACTAATTACAGGGCTGGCATTTAGCTCTCGCTCCACTACAATCCCCCTCGGCTCACCCTCCTCCTCTGTTTATTCATCTTTACATCAAACCGCAGAGAAAGAGGCGCTGCTGCTGATTCAGAAAACCTTGTCCTTTAATCAATTTGTATTTCCTCGACCCTTTGCGTCCTCATACTTTTCACCGCCTGCTATTTAAAACACATTGGAGGAGATGCAAACTTCCTGATATAGGCCTAGCCTATCTTCTCCTAAACCAGTCTATCAGGAAGTTATTACTCACATGCACAGGGGTCGCAAATAGAATCCCAGGGTACAGTGCAGGTCAAAATATTATAAGTGAATTGTTTGAATGGTGTGGCTGTTGAACAAGTTGAGGAGACTAAATTAAACTGTCATGGTTAAAACATACAGATTCAATGGTTGTAAAGATGGAAGAGAGGTCTGTCTGTAATAAAGAGATTCTCTGCTTTTTTGACGCCACACTCCAAAAAGCAAGTTCTGCAGGCTCTAGTTGTCTAATCTTTGATTATTGTCCAGTCGTGTGGTCCAGTGCTGCAAGGAAAGACATAGTTAAGCTGCAGCTGGCTCAGAACAGAGCGGGACGTCTTGCTCTTCATTGTAGTCAGAGGGCTAATATGAATACTATGAATACCAGTCTCTCTTGGCTAAGAGTCGAGGAGAGGCTGACTGCATAACTACTTATTTTTATAAGAAACAATGTGTTGAAAATCCCGAATTGTTTGCATAGTGAATTTACACATAGCTCTGACACACACACTTATCCCACCAGGGGACTTTTCACAGTCCCCAAATACAGAACAAATTCAAGAAAGCGTACAGTATTATATAGAGCCCTTATTGCATGGAACTTCCATCTCATATTGCTCAAATGAACAGCAAACCTGGTTTCAAAAACCAGATAACGCAACACCTCAAGCCTCTCCCCTATTTGACCTAGATAGTTTGTGTGTATGCATTGATATGTAGGCTACTTGTATGTATGTAGTTCTGTCCTTGAGCTGTTCTTGTCTATTGATGTTCTGTATTATGTCATTCTGTATTATGTTTCGTGTTTTGTGTGGACCCCAGGAAGAGTAGCTGCTGCTTTTGCAACAGCTAATGGGGATCCTAATAAAATACCAAATTCGGGGGGGGTAAAGGTTCGTTGGGGGCCTGATGGCCTGGGATAGGAGATATTGGTTTTTGCCATCATACTCCTACACGGCCCGCGTCTGAGCGAGGAGAAAAGGTCGCGGCTCGGGTTGCTGAGGTCCTTGATATAGACCTAGCCTACCTTCTCCTCTGATTGGTGTAGGAAAAAAGATAACTTCCTGAAATACAATACACTCGGAAAGCATTCAGACCCCTTGACTTTTTCCACAATTTGTTACGTGACAGCATTATTATGAAATGGTTAAAAAAAGTTGGTTTCCCCCATCAATTTACACGCAATGACAAAGCAAAAAACGGGTTTTTAGAAATGTTTGCAAATTTATTAAAAATTAAGAAACTGAAAAATTACATTTACATAAGTATTCAGACCCTTCACTCAGTATTTTGTGAAGTACCTTTGGCAGCGATTACAGCCTCTGGTATTTTGGGGTATGATGCTACAAGCTTGGCACTAGAGGTCGACCGATTAATCGGAATGGCCGATTAATTAGGGCCGATTCAAGTTTTCATAACAAATCGGTGATTGGCATTTTTGGACACCAATCATGGTGGTCTCCACGAGGAGACTGCGTGGCAGGCTGACTACCTGTTATGCGAGTGCAGCAAGGAGCCATGGTAAGGTGCTAGCTAGCATTAAATTTATCTTGTAAAAAACAATCTTAACATAATCACTAGTTAACTACACATGGTTGATGATATTACTAGTTTATCTAGCTTGTCCTGCGTTGCATATAATCGATGCGGTGCCTGTTAATTTATCATTGAATCATAGCCTACGTCACCAAACGGTTATTTAACAAGCGCATTCACGAAAAAAAAGCACCTTTTCTTAAAATCAATTCACAAGTATATATTTTTAAACCTGCATATTTAGTTAATATTTCCTGCTAACATGAATTTCTTTTAACTAGGGAAATGGTGTCACTTCACTTGCGTTCTGTGCAACAGAGTAAAGGGTATATGCAGCAGTTTGGGCCACCTGGCTCATTGCGAACTGTGAAGACTATTTCTTCCTAACAAAGACCGCCAACTTCGCCAAACGGGGGATGATTTAACAAAAGCACATTTGCTAAAAAAGCACAATCGTTGCACGAATATACCCAACCATAAACATCAATGCATTTCTTAAAATCAATACACAGAAGTATATATTTTGAAACCTGCATATTTAGTTAAAAGAAATTAATGTTAGCAGGCAATATTAACCAGGTGAAATTGTGTCACTTCTCTTGCGTTGTACGCAGAGTCAGGGTATATGCAACAGTTTGGGCCGTTCGTTGCGAACTAATTTGCCAGAATTTTACGTAATTATGACATAACATTGAAGGTTGTGCAATGTAACAGCAATATTTAGACTTATGGATGCCACCCGTTAGATAAAATACGGAACGGTTCCGTATTTCACTGAAAGAATAAACGTTTTATTGATAGGTCATTAATATGGTCAAATCCGGAAACTAAGGCTCGTATTTCTGTGTGTTATTATGTTATAATTAAGTCTATGATTTGATATAGCAGTCTGACTGAGCGGTGGGAGGCAGCAGCAGGCTCATAAGCATTCATTCAAACAGCACTTTCCTGCGTTTGCCAGCAGCTCTTCAAGCATTGCACTGTTTATGACTTCAAGCCTATCAACTCCCAAGATTAGGCTGGTGTAACCGATGTGAAATGGCTAGCTAGTTAGCGGGGTGCGCACTAATAGCGTTTCAAACGTCACTCGCTCTGAGACTTGGAGTAGTTGTTCCCCTTGCACTGCAAGGGCCGCGGCTTTTGTGGAGCGATGGGTAACGATGCTTCGAGGCTGGCTGTTTTCGATATGTTCCTGGTTCGAGCCCAGGTAGGGGCGAGGAGAGGGACGGAAGCTATACTGTTACACTGGCAATACTATAGTGCCTATAAGAACATCCAATAGTCAAAGGTATATGAAATACAAATGGTATAGAGAGAAATAGTCCTATAATAACTTCAACCTAAAACATCTTACCTGGGAATATTGAAGACTCATGTTAAAAGAAACCACCAGCTTTCATATGTTCTGAGTAAGGAACTTAAACGTTAGCTTTTTTACATGGCACATATTGCACTTTTACTTTCTTCTTCAACACTTTGTTTTTGCATTATTTAAACCAAATTGAACATGTTTCATTATTTATTTGAGGCTAAATTGATTTGGTTGATGTATTATATTAAGTTAAAATAAAAGTGTTCATTCAGTATTGTTGTAATTGTCATTATTACAAATAAATAAAATTAAAAAAAAAATTTTTATAAATGTTTTATATATATATATATAAAAAATACTTGTTTTTTAATAAATCGGCCGAATAATCGGTATCGGCTTTCTTTGGTCCTCCAATAATCGGTATCGGCATTGAAAAATCATAAATCGGTCGACCTCTACTTGGCACACCTGTACTTGGAGAGTTTCTCCCATTCTTCTCTGCAGATCCTCTCAAGCTCTGTCAGGTTGGATGGGGAGCGTCACTGCACAGCTATTTTCAGGTCTCTCCAGAAATGTTAGATCGGGTTCAATTCCAGGCTCTGGCTTGGCCACTCAAGTACATTCCGAGACTTGTGCCGAAGCCACTTCTGCATTGTCTTGACTGTGTGCTTAGGGTCGTTGTCCTGTTGGAAGGTGAACCTTCGCCCTAGTCTGAGGTCCTGAGCGCTCTGGAGCAGGTTTTCATCAAGGATCTCTTTGTACTTTGCTCCGTTCATCTTTCCCTCGATCCTGACTAGTCTCCCAGTCCCTGCCGCTGAAAAACATCCCCACAACATGATGCTGCTGCCACCACCATTCTTCACCGTAGGGATGGTGCTAGGTTTCCTCCAGACGTGATGCTTGGCATTCAGGCCAAAGAGCTCAATCTTGGTTTCAACAGACCAGAGAATGTTGTTTCTCATGGTCTGAGAGTCCTTTAGGTGCCTTTTGTCAAACTCCAAGCGGGCGGTCATGTGCCTTTTACTGAAGCGTGGTTTCCGTCTGGCCACTGTACCATAAAGGCCTGATTGGTGGAGTACTGCAGAGATGTTTGTCCTGCTGGAAGGTTCTCCCATCTCCACAGAGGAACTCTGGAGCGCTGTCAGAGTGACCACCGGGTTCTTGGTCACCTCCCTGACCAAGGTCCTTCTCCCCCGATTGCTCAGTTTGGCTGGGTAGCCAACTCTAGGAAGAGTTTGTGGTTCCAAACTTCTTCCCATTTAATAATGGAGGCCACTGTGTTCTTGGGGATCTTCAATGCTGCAGAAATGTTTTGGTACACTTCCCCAGATCTGTGCCTCAACACAATCCTGTCTCGGAGCTCTACAGACAATTCCTTTGACCTCATGGTTTGGTTTTTGCTCTGACATGGACTGTCAACTGTGGGACCTTATATAGACCGGTGTGTGCCTTTCCAAATCATGTCCAGTCAATTGAATTTACCACAGATGGACTCCAATCAAGTTGTAGAAACATCTAGGATGATCAATGGAAACAGGATGCACCTGAGATCAATTGAGTCTCATCGCAAAGGGTCTGAATACTTATGTTCCCATGATGGGATATTGTTTGTAGATTAAATACATAATCAAAAATCCTCAAAATGTCAGAATAAGGCAGTAACGCAAGAAAATGTGGGAAAAGTCAAGGGGTCTGAATACTTTCCAAATGCACTGTATGCCTAGCCTACAGCACAGTACACCTCCCTGTGCAGCAGTACCAAAGACTTGGCTGGTTAAAGAAAAGCAGCAATACCATTCAAGAGCAGATTTACCCAGCCAAGAGAATAATCACGAACACCTTTTCAAACTAATTTAGTTCATACAGTTTGCCAGAGAATGACTACTGCCACTCCAACATTGAGACAATCAACCATCAATCAGTGAGGAAAACTGATCAGACAAGCCCACACTGTGTGTCCGTCACCCTACTCGCCGCGTGCGTCAGTCACCCTACTCGCCGCGTGCGTCAGTCACCCTACTCACTGTCTCCCAGACTGCCTGTCACCCTACTAACCGTCTCCCAGACTGCCTGTCACCCTACTAACCGTCTCCCAGACTGCCTGTCACCCTACTAACCGTCTCCCAGACTGCCTGTCACCCTACTAACCGTCTCCCAGACTGCCTGTCACCCTACTAACCGTCTCCCAGACTGCCTGTCACCCTACTAACCGTCTCCCAGACTGCCTGTCACCCTACTAACCGTCTCCCAGACTGCCTGTCACCCTACTAACCGTCTCCCAGACTGCCTGTTACCCTACTAACCGTCTCCCAGACTGCCTGTTACCCTACTAACCGTCTCCCAGACTGCCTGTCACCCTACTAACCGTCTCCCAGACTGCCTGTCACCCTACTAACCGTCTCCCCGTCTCTCCGTCTGCCTGTCACCCTACTAACCGTCTCCCAGACTGCCTGTTACCCTACTAACCGTCTCCCAGACTGCCTGTTACCCTACTAACCGTCTCCCAGACTGCCTGTCACCCTACTAACCGTCTCCCAGACTGCCTGTCACCCTACTAACCGTCTCCCAGACTGCCTGTTACCCTACTAACCGTCTCCCAGACTGCCTGTCACCCTACTAACCGTCTCCCAGACTGCCTGTCACCCTACTAACCGTCTCCCAGACTGCCTGTCACCCTACTAACCGTCTCCCCGTCTGCCAGACTGCCTGTCACCCTACTAACCGTCACCCTACTAACCGTCTCCCAGACTGCCTGTCACCCTACTAACCGTCTACCCGTCTGCCAGACTGCCTGTCACCCTACTAACCGTCTACCCGTCTGCCAGACTGCCTGTCACCCTACTAACCGTCTCCCAGACTGCCTGTCACCCTACTAACCGTCTCCCAGACTGCCTGTCACCCTACTAACCGTCTCCCTACTAACTGCTATCATCAGTGGGCTCTACAGATGAAGGTCCTAGCCTTATGTAGTCACAGTGTAGGTCCCAGATGGCACTAAATGCACAACACAATGACATAAAATCGAGCTGGAATTGGCTGATGACCAATCGCGTTCTCTGAACCTGACCCACGGACAACCCTGCAGTCTAATTGGTCTATTGATTTCCTGAAGTGTGTGATGAGCTTTCTGTCTCTCTGAAGAGAGTGCCATCAATGCTCGAGTCCCAAATGGCACCCTATTCAGTACACTACTTTAGACACATAGGGCTCTCTGGGTCAACCGTAGTTCACTATGTAGGGAATAGGATACCATTTGAGATGCACGATGTGCCATGTATCATCAGAAGTGGGCATTAGATGCCCTGTAAAGAGAACAACCTCTTATTCCCTCAGTGAAGGACAAACCTTAAAACAGTGATATCAGAGTAACAAATAAAGAGAGAGAGAGAGAGAACGTGGGAGATTATACTGTGTCACTGCCATCAATCATCTCACTGAGGGTTCCAGTGTTTTCCCATTAGCGCCGACTTGTTGGCTAATCAGCCGGTTACAGACTCATTTTCAGCCGGCTACATTTTCCACTTCATTCGAACCATACTAACTTTTCATTGACGTTTCAATCCGCTAGTGTCTGTCAAGCCGTCTCCCACTAGAATGCTAGAAGATGTATATCGTCCAATCTAGTGATAGGCGCCTGTCAGTCACAAAGTGAGCGATGACACGGTAACGCAGCAGAGCGGAAGAGACGAAAACGAGCGGTTTCACTCGCCAAAATCTGTCCAAAATAAGCCTGCCTTTGGAACAATAAGTCCCATTGTCAGGGTGGAGACATGAGCATCTCATCATTATATACAGGTCTGTGGTTGCAGTCAAATGTCTTTACACGGAAAGAGAGAGCGCAATGCTCGTGAATTTGCACCTCCCAAGCGGTAACGATGAGGCAAAAAATCAACAATTTAGCCTAATCACTATTTTCTGAAAAATTCATTTATTTTCTTTATCGTGTTTCACATAGCCAGCCACACGGAGTCCTGGTGGGTAGTATACTATTTACTGTGCGTTGATTGACAACTGAACAGCAAGTGTTGACTAGTTTATAAAAAGGTGTCAAATTGACTGAATAAAGTCGATATATATATCCCTTTGCCATCCATAAAATCATGTAATGTGGTTATTTTTTTTCATTTCACCTTTATTTAACCAGGTAAGCTAGTTGAGAACAAGTTCTCATTTACAACTGCAATCTAGCCAAGATTAAACAAAACAGTGCGACTAAAACAGAGTTACACATGGGATAAACAAACGTACAGTCAATAACACAATAGAAAATCTGTATACAGTGTGTGCAAATGGAGTAAGGAGGTCAGGCAATAAATCGGCCATAGTAACGAAGTAATTACAATTTAGCAATTACCACTGGAGTGAGATGTGCAAGTAGAAATACTGGTGTGCAAAAGAGCAGAAAAAAATAACAAATATGGGGATGAGGTAGGTAGTTGGATGGGCTATTTACAGATGGGCTGTGTAGAGCTGCAGCGATAGGTAAGCTGCTCTGACAGCTGACGCTTAAAGTTAGTGAGGGAGATAAGTCAATTCATTCCAGTCACTGGCAGCAGAGAGCCGGAAGGAAAGGCGGCCAAAGTAGGTGTTGGCTTTGGGGGTGACCAGTGAGACATACCTGCTGGAGCGCGTGCTACGGGTGGGTGTTGTTATTGTGACCAGTAAGCTGAGAAGGCAGAGCTTTACCTAGCAAAGACTTATAGATGACCTGGAGCCAGTGGGTTTGGCGACGAGTATGGAGCGAGGACCAGCCAACGAGAGCATACAGGTCGCAATAGTGTGTAGTATATGGGGCTTTGGTGACAAAACGGATGGCACTGTGATAGACTGCATACAATTTTCTGAGTAAAGTATTGGAGGCTATTTTGTAAATGACATCGCCAAAATCAAGGATCGGTAGGATAGTCAGTTTTACGAGGGTATGTTTGGCAACATGAGTGAAGGAGGCTTCGTTGCGAAATAGGAAGCCGATTCTCAATTTAATTTTGGATGGGAGATGTTTAATATGAGTCTGGAAGGAGAGTTTACAGTCTAGCCAGACACCTAGGTATGTATAGTTGTCCACATATTCTAAATCAGAAGCGTTCAGAGTAAGAAGCGTCCAGAGTAGTGATGCTAGGCGGGCGCGGAGAGCGATCGGTTGAAGAGCATGCATTTAGTTTTACTAGCGTTTAAGAGCACTAGGAGTGTTGTATGGCATTGAAGCTTGTTTGGAGGTTATATGTCCATGGTATTGTATCGGGACAAATAAACCCAAGGATTTCCTTGGCTCCCTTTCCTAGGATCTCGGGGCTTGCCAAATAGTGAGTGATTCGTCAGTCAACATAGCCTACCGAATTGCATCAATGAAATAGCCGTTCATTTGGCTCCTTATTTTGCAAAGGCTACTGGTAGGCCTAGGCTTTTTGGCAATGATCTGCAGATAAATTACTAAAACAATTTGATGACGATGGTGAATCCTCACTGTAGGAACAATAGGTCGTGGAGAGCCTCATCCTGGTTCAGATACGATAATTGGGGCCCTAACGGAATCCAGGCATTAAAACAGGATAACACTTTTTATTTTTTAATATTGACCTTAGTAGAGAATCAACTAAATGTATTATTTGCCAAAGTTTATCATCATAAGACATGAACATAATGCATCAGTCATTTCCTGCAACTTTATGTAGATGCAATGAGAATGCCCACTGTTCTGATAGATGGACAGGCTTCCCCAAAAAACCTTCTCAATGAAATGTTAACTACAAAGTAACCTATGCTGACCTGGCAGAAGACATATCATGATTATTTTTTATCAATCCAGTACTTGTCAGAAGTAGGTAGTAACACGTTACAGTATTTCGGTACAATTCCGGAGGAACTAGGACTGTCTGGAGGAACTGTCTGTGGGCTGTACTGTCTGGAGGAACCAAGACTGTCTGGAGGAACCAAGACTGTCTGGAGGAACCAAGACTGTCTGGAGGAACTAGTACTGTCTGGAGGAACTAGTACTGTTGTAGTTACTGTCTGGAGGAACTAGTACTGTCTGGAGGAACCAGTACTGTTGTAGTTATTGTCTAGAGGAACCAGTACTGTCTAGAGGAACCAGTACTGTCTAGAGGAACTAGTACTGTCTGGAGGAACTAGTACTGTCTGGAGGAACTAGTACTGTCTGGAGGAACTAGTACTGTCTGGAGGAACTAGTACTGTCTGGAGGAACTAGTACTGTCTGGAGGAACTGTCTGTGGGCTGTAGTGTCTGGAGGAACTAGGACTGTCTGGAGGAACTAGTACTGTTGTAGTTACTGTCTGGAGGAACTAGTACTGTCTGGAGGAACTAGTACTGTCTGGAGGAACTGTCTGTGGGCTGTAGTGTCTGGAGGAACTAGTACTGTTCTAGTTACTATCTGGAGGAACCAAGACTGTCTGGAGGAACTAGTACTGTTGTAGTTACTGTCTGGAGGAACTAGTACTGTCTGGAGGAACCAGTACTGTTGTAGTTATTGTCTAGAGGAACCAGTACTGTCTAGAGGAACCAGTACTGTCTAGAGGAACTAGTACTGTCTAGAGGAACTAGTACTGTCTAGAGGAACTGTCTGTGGGCTGTAGTGTCTGGAGGAACTAGGACTGTCTGGAGGAACTAGTACTGTTGTAGTTACTGTCTGGAGGAACTAGTACTATCTGGAGGAACTAGTACTGTCTGGAGGAACTAGTACTGTCTGGAGGAACTAGTACTGTTCTAGTTACTATCTGGAGGAACCAGGACTGTCTGGAGGAATCAGGACTGTCTGGAGGAACCAGGACTGTGTCCGTCAAACCCCGCATCTCCACCATGGCTCTTGAAGTGAAGCGCACATCTTCACTCCTAATAAAGATGTTTTTGTTCATGGGTTCGTAGCAAAGATTGGAACAGAAATTATTTCCCAATCGTTTCGTTCTGAACAGAACCGTGATTTTAGTTTGTTCCATTCCACTGTTCCGACCAGCAAAAATACATTTCTAAACCAGTTCGAACCCCCCAAAAAAAGTACTGTTCCTTTTTAAACCTTTGAAATCAAAATGTTTTATAGGGATATAGCAGCTTGCTATGGAGCGAGTAAGCAATTTAAATCTGTATAGGAAAGACGCTATGGGCAAATTGTATTTTTCCATAACAGCATAGTTTTATCATAACGAAAGACAACACACACACAAACACACACACATCGTGCTGCCAGTCACAAATGACAGACCAGTGTAGGGCACGAGATGCAATTAAAATTTTGCGGGAGAGAGCGAGAGAGGGTGAAGGAAGCTTGCCTTGAAGCGCTGGGCATCTTGTTATGACATGCATCATCTATATGAATTAGGCCCACAGAATTATACCTACAGAGAAGTGGCTTCAATGAAGGATTTTTGAATGTCTTTTAACTTCCGAGTTGGCTTACTCCCCTAGAATCGATTGACGCAAATTTGCGTCAATCTAAGTAACATAAATAAAAAAAATCTCCATCAAAATCTCTGTTTAAAGTGTTGGAGCGAAGCATTAAATATAAATAGGTCTAGTTGCCAGGCTGAAGTAGCAAGGACATGCACATTAAGAGAAGATGACACCCAGGCTATACTCTATTTCTGAAAGAGTACATTAACCAAGACCATACGTACATTTATGACAGCTGGACATACTATGGTCAGAAGGATACAGGGAGAAGGATGGAAGCAAAATAACTGATGACTGACACGTGAAACATAAGCATGCAATGCATGCATTATTTTTAGGATGTGAAAAGGGTTCTACCATCATTATAACCTAACCAAAAGCAGATATGAGCGTTAGTGGGCGTGAACAAGCAAGCTCTGAGATGAAAAGATAATGGAGAAAAGTCAAGGGAAGCTATTTTCATATAGAGGGAGGGGACTCTATACGTTATGCATAGACAGAATCCTATAAAGGCAGGACTCTGTAATATGAGAATTTAGTCTCTTTCCATGGAGGGGCTCTGCCCTGTTACATTTGTGATAGGGTCCTTCCATGGAAGGGCTCATTTTTGCTACTATGTATTAAAGTCTATATTAAATTCACAAGTTCTTGTAAGAGTGTTATATTTCTGAGACGATTCTCCACGACAAAAGCTAGAGATATATTTGGGTGAAAGGTGGCAGAGCAAGAGTTTTCCTACTTACAAAGCATGTAGAGGTCTGTAATTTTTATCATAAACAAAAATCCAGAAAATCACATTGTATGACTTAAGTATTTAATTTGCATTTTATTGCATGACATAAGTATTTGATCACCTACCAACCAGTAAGAATTCCGGCTCTCACAGACCTGTTAGTTTATCTTTAAGAAGCCCTCCTGTTCTCCACTCATTACCGGTATTAACTGCACCTGTTTGAACTTTATTTAACCTTTAACTAGGCAAGTCAGTTAAGAACAAATTCTTATTTACAATGACGACCTACACAGGCCAAACCTGGACGACGCTGGGCAAATTGTGCGCCGCCCTATGGGACTCCCAATCACGGCCGGTTGTGATACAGCCTGGTTATGTTAACGAGCTAGCCACCTTGTCATTGGCATGAAGAGTGAACAGATTAAATCAGATGTTTGTGGCAATAGCTAACTACCTAGCTATCACATTAGGTTGCCACTAGATAATCTGGCTAAACTAGCTGCAGTGTAACCATGTAGCTAGCTAGCTAACTCCGGTCAGCCCAGCACGGAATTTTTTTATTTTATTTATTTTTATTTCACCTTTATTTAACCAGGTAGGCAAGTTGAGAACAAGTTTTCATTTACAACTGCGACCTGGCCAAGATAAAGCAAAGCAGTTTGACACATAACAACACAGAGTTACACATGGAGTAAAACAAACATACAGTCAATAATATAGTAGAAAACAAGTCTATATACAATGTGAGCAAATGAGGTGAGATTAGGGAGGTAAAGGCAAAAAAAAGGCTGTGGTGGCGAAGGAAATACAATATAGCAATTAAAAACACTGGAATGGTAGATTTTCAGTGGAAGAATGTGCAAGGTAAAAATATAAATAATGGGGTGCAAAGGAGCTAAATAAATAAATAAATACAGTAGGGGAAGAGGTAGTTGTTTGAGCTAAATTATAGATGGGCTATGTACAGGTGCAGTAATCCGTGAGCTGCTCTGACAGCTGGTGCTTAAAGCTAATGAGGGAGATAAGTGTTTCCAGTTTCAGAGATTTTTGTAGTTCATTCCAGTCATTGGCAGCAGAGAACTGGAAGGAGAGGCGGCCAAAGGAGGAATTGGTTTTGGGGGTGACCAGAGAGATATACCTGCTGGAGCACATGCTACAGGTGGGTGCTGCTATGGTGACCAGCGAGCTGAGAAGGCAGAGCTTTACCTAGCAAAGACTTATAGATGACCTGGAGCCAGTGGGTTTGGCGACGAGTATGGAGCGAGGACCAGCCAACGAGAGCATACAGGTCGCAATAGTGTGTAGTATATGGGGCTTTGGTGACAAAACGGATGGCACTGTGATAGACTGCATACAATTTTCTGAGTAAAGTATTGGAGGCTATTTTGTAAATGACATCGCCAAAATCAAGGATCGGTAGGATAGTCAGTTTTACGAGGGTATGTTTGGCAACATGAGTGAAGGAGGCTTCGTTGCGAAATAGGAAGCCGATTCTCAATTTAATTTTGGATGGGAGATGTTTAATATGAGTCTGGAAGGAGAGTTTACAGTCTAGCCAGACACCTAGGTATGTATAGTTGTCCACATATTCTAAATCAGAAGCGTTCAGAGTAAGAAGCGTCCAGAGTAGTGATGCTAGGCGGGCGCGGAGAGCGATCGGTTGAAGAGCATGCATTTAGTTTTACTAGCGTTTAAGAGCACTAGGAGTGTTGTATGGCATTGAAGCTTGTTTGGAGGTTATATGTCCATGGTATTGTATCGGGACAAATAAACCCAAGGATTTCCTTGGCTCCCTTTCCTAGGATCTCGGGGCTTGCCAAATAGTGAGTGATTCGTCAGTCAACATAGCCTACCGAATTGCATCAATGAAATAGCCGTTCATTTGGCTCCTTATTTTGCAAAGGCTACTGGTAGGCCTAGGCTTTTTGGCAATGATCTGCAGATAAATTACTAAAACAATTTGATGACGATGGTGAATCCTCACTGTAGGAACAATAGGTCGTGGAGAGCCTCATCCTGGTTCAGATACGATAATTGGGGCCCTAACGGAATCCAGGCATTAAAACAGGATAACACTTTTTATTTTTTAATATTGACCTTAGTAGAGAATCAACTAAATGTATTATTTGCCAAAGTTTATCATCATAAGACATGAACATAATGCATCAGTCATTTCCTGCAACTTTATGTAGATGCAATGAGAATGCCCACTGTTCTGATAGATGGACAGGCTTCCCCAAAAAACCTTCTCAATGAAATGTTAACTACAAAGTAACCTATGCTGACCTGGCAGAAGACATATCATGATTATTTTTTATCAATCCAGTACTTGTCAGAAGTAGGTAGTAACACGTTACAGTATTTCGGTACAATTCCGGAGGAACTAGGACTGTCTGGAGGAACTGTCTGTGGGCTGTACTGTCTGGAGGAACCAAGACTGTCTGGAGGAACCAAGACTGTCTGGAGGAACCAAGACTGTCTGGAGGAACTAGTACTGTCTGGAGGAACTAGTACTGTTGTAGTTACTGTCTGGAGGAACTAGTACTGTCTGGAGGAACCAGTACTGTTGTAGTTATTGTCTAGAGGAACCAGTACTGTCTAGAGGAACCAGTACTGTCTAGAGGAACTAGTACTGTCTGGAGGAACTAGTACTGTCTGGAGGAACTAGTACTGTCTGGAGGAACTAGTACTGTCTGGAGGAACTAGTACTGTCTGGAGGAACTAGTACTGTCTGGAGGAACTGTCTGTGGGCTGTAGTGTCTGGAGGAACTAGGACTGTCTGGAGGAACTAGTACTGTTGTAGTTACTGTCTGGAGGAACTAGTACTGTCTGGAGGAACTAGTACTGTCTGGAGGAACTGTCTGTGGGCTGTAGTGTCTGGAGGAACTAGTACTGTTCTAGTTACTATCTGGAGGAACCAAGACTGTCTGGAGGAACTAGTACTGTTGTAGTTACTGTCTAGAGGAACCAGTACTGTCTAGAGGAACCAGTACTGTCTAGAGGAACTAGTACTGTCTAGAGGAACTAGTACTGTCTAGAGGAACTAGTACTGTCTAGAGGAACTAGTACTGTCTAGAGGAACTGTCTGTGGGCTGTAGTGTCTGGAGGAACTAGGACTGTCTGGAGGAACTAGTACTGTTGTAGTTACTGTCTGGAGGAACTAGTACTATCTGGAGGAACTAGTACTGTCTGGAGGAACTAGTACTGTCTGGAGGAACTAGTACTGTTCTAGTTACTATCTGGAGGAACCAAGACTGTCTGGAGGAACTAGTACTGTTGTAGTTATTGTCTAGAGGAACCAGTACTGTCTAGAGGAACCAGTACTGTCTAGAGGAACTAGTACTGTCTAGAGGAACTAGTACTGTCTGGAGGAACTAGTACTGTCTGGAGGAACTAGTACTGTCTGGAGGAACTAGTACTGTCTGGAGGAACTAGTACTGTCTGGAGGAACTAGTACTGTCTGGAGGAACTGTCTGTGGGCTGTAGTGTCTGGAGGAACTAGGACTGTCTGGAGGAACTAGTACTGTTGTAGTTACTGTCTGGAGGAACTAGTACTGTCTGGAGGAACTAGTACTGTCTGGAGGAACTGTCTGTGGGCTGTAGTGTCTGGAGGAACTAGTACTGTTCTAGTTACTATCTGGAGGAACCAAGACTGTCTGGAGGAACTAGTACTGTTGTAGTTACTGTCTGGAGGAACTAGTACTGTCTGGAGGAACCAGTACTGTTGTAGTTATTGTCTAGAGGAACCAGTACTGTCTAGAGGAACCAGTACTGTCTAGAGGAACTAGTACTGTCTGGAGGAACTAGTACTGTCTGGAGGAACTAGTACTGTTCTAGTTACTATCTGGAGGAACCAGGACTGTCTGGAGGAATCAGGACTGTCTGGAGGAACCAGGACTGTGTCCGTCAAACCCCGCATCTCCACCATGGCTCTTGAAGTGAAGCGCACATCTTCACTCCTAATAAAGATGTTTTTGTTCATGGGTTCGTAGCAAAGATTGGAACAGAAATTATTTCCCAATCGTTTCGTTCTGAACAGAACCGTGATTTTAGTTTGTTCCATTCCACTGTTCCGACCAGCAAAAATACATTTCTAAACCAGTTCGAACCCCCCAAAAAAAGTACTGTTCCTTTTTAAACCTTTGAAATCAAAATGTTTTATAGGGATATAGCAGCTTGCTATGGAGCGAGTAAGCAATTTAAATCTGTATAGGAAAGACGCTATGGGCAAATTGTATTTTTCCATAACAGCATAGTTTTATCATAACGAAAGACAACACACACACAAACACACACACATCGTGCTGCCAGTCACAAATGACAGACCAGTGTAGGGCACGAGATGCAATTAAAATTTTGCGGGAGAGAGCGAGAGAGGGTGAAGGAAGCTTGCCTTGAAGCGCTGGGCATCTTGTTATGACATGCATCATCTATATGAATTAGGCCCACAGAATTATACCTACAGAGAAGTGGCTTCAATGAAGGATTTTTGAATGTCTTTTAACTTCCGAGTTGGCTTACTCCCCTAGAATCGATTGACGCAAATTTGCGTCAATCTAAGTAACATAATAAAAAAAATCTCCATCAAAATCTCTGTTTAAAGTGTTGGAGCGAAGCATTAAATATAAATAGGTCTAGTTGCCAGGCTGAAGTAGCAAGGACATGCACATTAAGAGAAGATGACACCCAGGCTATACTCTATTTCTGAAAGAGTACATTAACCAAGACCATACGTACATTTATGACAGCTGGACATACTATGGTCAGAAGGATACAGGGAGAAGGATGGAAGCAAAATAACTGATGACTGACACGTGAAACATAAGCATGCAATGCATGCATTATTTTTAGGATGTGAAAAGGGTTCTACCATCATTATAACCTAACCAAAAGCAGATATGAGCGTTAGTGGGCGTGAACAAGCAAGCTCTGAGATGAAAAGATAATGGAGAAAAGTCAAGGGAAGCTATTTTCATATAGAGGGAGGGGACTCTATACGTTATGCATAGACAGAATCCTATAAAGGCAGGACTCTGTAATATGAGAATTTAGTCTCTTTCCATGGAGGGGCTCTGCCCTGTTACATTTGTGATAGGGTCCTTCCATGGAAGGGCTCATTTTTGCTACTATGTATTAAAGTCTATATTAAATTCACAAGTTCTTGTAAGAGTGTTATATTTCTGAGACGATTCTCCACGACAAAAGCTAGAGATATATTTGGGTGAAAGGTGGCAGAGCAAGAGTTTTCCTACTTACAAAGCATGTAGAGGTCTGTAATTTTTATCATAAACAAAAATCCAGAAAATCACATTGTATGACTTAAGTATTTAATTTGCATTTTATTGCATGACATAAGTATTTGATCACCTACCAACCAGTAAGAATTCCGGCTCTCACAGACCTGTTAGTTTATCTTTAAGAAGCCCTCCTGTTCTCCACTCATTACCGGTATTAACTGCACCTGTTTGAACTTTATTTAACCTTTAACTAGGCAAGTCAGTTAAGAACAAATTCTTATTTACAATGACGACCTACACAGGCCAAACCTGGACGACGCTGGGCAAATTGTGCGCCGCCCTATGGGACTCCCAATCACGGCCGGTTGTGATACAGCCTGGTTATGTTAACGAGCTAGCCACCTTGTCATTGGCATGAAGAGTGAACAGATTAAATCAGATGTTTGTGGCAATAGCTAACTACCTAGCTATCACATTAGGTTGCCACTAGATAATCTGGCTAAACTAGCTGCAGTGTAACCATGTAGCTAGCTAGCTAACTCCGGTCAGCCCAGCACGGAATTTTTTTATTTTATTTATTTTTATTTCACCTTTATTTAACCAGGTAGGCAAGTTGAGAACAAGTTTTCATTTACAACTGCGACCTGGCCAAGATAAAGCAAAGCAGTTTGACACATAACAACACAGAGTTACACATGGAGTAAAACAAACATACAGTCAATAATATAGTAGAAAACAAGTCTATATACAATGTGAGCAAATGAGGTGAGATTAGGGAGGTAAAGGCAAAAAAAAGGCTGTGGTGGCGAAGGAAATACAATATAGCAATTAAAAACACTGGAATGGTAGATTTTCAGTGGAAGAATGTGCAAGGTAAAAATATAAATAATGGGGTGCAAAGGAGCTAAATAAATAAATAAATACAGTAGGGGAAGAGGTAGTTGTTTGAGCTAAATTATAGATGGGCTATGTACAGGTGCAGTAATCCGTGAGCTGCTCTGACAGCTGGTGCTTAAAGCTAATGAGGGAGATAAGTGTTTCCAGTTTCAGAGATTTTTGTAGTTCATTCCAGTCATTGGCAGCAGAGAACTGGAAGGAGAGGCGGCCAAAGGAGGAATTGGTTTTGGGGGTGACCAGAGAGATATACCTGCTGGAGCACATGCTACAGGTGGGTGCTGCTATGGTGACCAGCGAGCTGAGATAAGGGGGGACTTTACCTAGCAGGGTCTTGTAGATGACCTGGAGCCAGTGGGTTTGGCGACTAGTATGAAGCGAAGGCCAGCCAACGAGAGTGTACAGGTCGCAGTGGTGGGTAGTGTATGGGGCTTTGGTGACAAAACGGATGGCATTGTGATAGACTGCATCCAATTTGTTGAGTAGGGTGTTGGAGGCTATTTTGTAAATGACATCGCCGAAGTCAAGGATCGGTAGGATAGTCAGTTTTACGAGGGTATGTTTGGCAGCATGAGTGAAGGAGGCTTTGTTGCGAAATAGGAAGCCAATTCTAGATTTAACATGTTTGATGTGAGTCTGGAAGGAGAGTTTACAGTCTAACCAGACACCTAGGTATTTGTAGTTGTCCACATATTCTAAGTCAGAACCGTCCAGAGTAGTGATGCTGGACGGGCGGGCAGGTGCAGGCAGCGATCGGTTGAAGAGCATGCATTTAGTTTTACTTGTATTTAAGAGCAGTTGGAGGCCACGGAAGGAGAGTTGTATGGCATTGAAGCTCGTCTGGAGGGTTGTTAACACAGTGTCCAAAGAAGGGCCAGAAGTATACAGAATAGTGTCGTCTGCGTAGAGGTGGATCAGAGACTCACCAGCAGCAAGAGCGACATCATTGATGAATACAGAGAAGAGAGTCGGCCCAAGAATTGAACCCTGTGGCACCCCCATAGAGACTGCCAGAGGCCCGGACAACAGGCCCTCCGATTTGACACACTGAACTCTATCAGAGAAGTAGTTGGTGAACCAGGCGAGGCAATCATTTGAGAAACCAAGGCTATCGAGTCTGCCGATGAGGTTGTGGTGATTGACAGAGTCGAAAGCCTTGGCCAGGTCAATGAATATGGCTGCACAGTATTGTTTCTTATCGATGTCGGTTAAGATATCGTTTAAGACCTTGAGCGTGGCTGAGGTGCACCCATGACCAGCTCTGAAACCAGATTGCATAGCGGAGAAGGTACGGTGGGATTCGAAATGGTCGGTAATCTGTTTGTTGACTTGGCTTTCAAAGACCTTAGAAAGGCAGGGTAGGATAGATATAGGTCTGTAGCAGTTTGGGTCAAGAGTGTCCCCCCCTTTGAAGAGGGGATGACCGCAGCTGCTTTCCAATCTTTGGGAATCTCAGACGACACGAAAAGAGAGGTTGAACAGGCTAGTAATAGGGGTTGCAACAATTTCGGCAGATACTTTTAGAAAGAAAGGGTCCAGATTGTCTAGCCCGGTTGATTTGTAGGGGTCCAGATTTTGCAGCTCTTTCAGAACATCGGCTGACTGGATTTGGGAAAAGGAGAAATTGGGAAGGCTTGGGCGAGTTGCTGTGGGGGGGGTGCAGTGCTGTTGACCGGGGTAGGGGTAGCCAGGTGGAAAGCATGGCCAGCCGTAGAAAAATGCTTATTGAAATTCTCAATTATAGTGGATTTATCGGTTGTGACAGTTTCCTATCCTCAGTGCAGTGGGCAGCTGGGAGGTGTTCTTATTCTCCGTGGACTTTAGTGTCCCAGAATTTATGAGTTTGTGTTGCAGGAAGCACATTTCTGGTTGAAAAAGCTAGCCTTGGCTTTTCTAACTGACTGTGTATATTGGTTTCTAACTTCCCTGAAAAGTTGCATATCACGGGGGCTGTTCGATGCTAATGCAGAACGCCATAGGATGTTTTTGTGCTGATCGAGGACATTCAGGTCTGGAGAGAACCAAGGGATATATCTGTTCCTGGTTCTACATTTCTTGAATGGGGCATGCTTATTTAAGATGGTGAGGAAGGCATTTAAAAAAAAATAATAACCAGGCATCCTCTACTGACGGGATGAGATCAATATCCTTCCAGGATACCCGGGCCAGGTCGATTAGAAAGGCCTGCTCGCTGAAGTGTTTCAGGGAGCGTTTGACAGTGATGAGTGGAGGTCGTTTGACCGCTGACCCATTACGGATGCAGGCAATGAGGCAGTGATCGCTGAGATCTTGGTTGAAAACAGCAGAGGTGTATTTAGAGGGCAAGTTGGTTAGGATGATATCTATGAGGGTGCCTGTGTTTACGGCTTTGGGGTGGTACCTGGTAGGTTCATTGATAATTTGAGTGAGATTGAGGGCATCAAGCTTAGATTGTAGGATGTAGAATCCTCCCACTCCATTGCTCCCTCTCACTGTGTGTGTGTGTGTCTAAATGTCATCGTTTTTATGACAAGGCTTATAAGCACATCTGTCATATAGTGAAATATCTCAGTAAGCTTTTTGTACCATATAACTAGAAAAACTTTTTTATTTATTTATTTTCAACTGGTAGCAGCACAACTGAGGGGGAGGAGGATGGGCCAGACAAGAAAATAAAAATACCCTTCAGTGGAAAGGAGAGGTTCTGTAGAGGAGGATAAATACTACCTTAACATGAAAAAGATGATAGAGTTGACTATGGCAATTGATCTCTGCACTGTTAGATTATTTACATAATTCTTACCTGAATACCTACAGTACCTTGATGTTTAAATCCATGCTGAAATGTCTGATTTGCATTCTAGTAACATGACAGTGAAATGTCAATATTGATTGTTGTTTGACGGTTGTAAACACAGGATCCTCTTTGATTTTTCATTCTACATAGAAAGTCAAACACTTGGTGTACATATTTTTAGTACGCATTCACCATCACATGAACTTGCAATTATAGTGAAATACATTTTCATTAATGCTATTGAAATGATTCCAATGTCTTGAGTACCTGTCACGTTCTGACCATAGTTAGTTTGGTTTTGTCTTTGTTTTAGTGTGGTCAGGGCATGAGTTGGGTGGGTTATCTATATGTTGTGTTTCTATGTTGGGTTTGTTGTTTGGCCTAATATGGTTCTCAATCAGAGGCAGGTGTTTGTCATTGTCTCTGATTGGGAACCATATTTAGGTAGCCTGTTTTTCACTGTTGGTTTGTGGGTGATTGTTTCCTGTGTCAGTGTTTGTGCCACACGGGACTGTTTTGGTTAGATTTACTTTTGTTATTTTGTATTGTGTCTTGTTCAGTTTATTATATTAAAACTATGGACACTTACTACGCTGCGTCTTGGTCCGATCCCTGCTACATCTCCTCTTCAGACGAAGAGGAGGACATCTGCCGTTACAAGTACCATTTACATTTTTATGAAATTGAGCACACTGATTGCTGTTAAAGCATTTTAGCAACATGAAATGTTATTAAAGTCTGTTCATATACACCCCCAGGAAGAATAATTAAATGTTTTAAAATGTTCTGACAAGAGAGCACTTAGACATTTCCATAAATTCTTAGAATGTTTGGGGAATTTCATATAATAAGACATTTGTGAAAATTCTATAGCAATATAGAGTGGGATAACAGCCGTGTGTTTGGACAATTAACTGCAGTAAATAAAACCGAATAAAAATGCCCGTCTCGTCCAGGACCAGAGTCCACGCAGACCGGTGCATCATAGCCAAGCAGAGCTACAGTATGCCTTTATTTGCCACACGGGCCTGCCAACATTCACTTTGAACTGGACTGTGTGTATACTGGCAGTTGGACCTGCCAACATTCACTTTGAACTGGACTGTGTGTTTACTGGCAGTTGCAACAGCGTGACTTTAGATCATTAGAACACATTAGCCAAAAGCTACAAATACACCTGGAAGGATTTCTGCAAATATGTCAATACCACTTGGGAGTCGTCTTACATTTGGGAACATTACAGTACTATTGATCAAACCATTAAAAAAAAGGTAGAACCTCTCTCCCTCAGTTATGCAACAAAAAGATCCAACAACTAATGCTAGCCAGAGAAAGATGAGCTAAAATATAACGAAGGAACATTAGATAAATCCTCTCAAACTTTTTTCAGTTTGAGCCATCAAAAATTGCACTGATAAACGATGGGGAATTGTAGCTTACTCGTACTTCTGCAGCTTGCCTGACAACAATGCATTCATGTCCCAACTAAGCACCCAAAACTAACTGGCTAAAATTGGCTAGCTTGCTACTTCCAGACACAAATGAGAGAACACCTTACTCTGGCCATTTTACTCACACTAGCAGAGCTGGTTAGGCTGTTTTCATGTAATGTCGTTAACTATTACCCTCTTCGCCTACGTTTACTGACACCGGGCATATTCAGTGGGTGTGGTGCGGTCGTAATTTCATCATCAAATTCATCATCTTGGCCATGTACTCTTATAATCTCCACCCGGCACAGCCAGAAGAGGACTGGCCACCCCTCATAGCCTGGTTCCTCTCTAGGTTTCTTCCTAGGTTTTGGCCTTTCTAGGGAGTTTTTCCTAGCCACCGTGCTTCTACACCTGCATTGCTGGCTGTTTGGGGTTTTCGTCTGGGTTTCTGTACAGCACTTTGAGATATCAGCTGATGTAAGAAGGGCTATATAAATACATTTGATTTGATCAGTTCTTCTGTGCTCTGGCACACTCAGAACAGCGTGTTCTGAAATCGGAGTAGATAGCATGTAGTTTGCGTTCGCAAATTCCCTCTGGCTAACTGGATAACAGTCGTTCAAGTTCATGCTAGCTAACCAAATGGCACCTGCATCTCTAGCTGTGTACAGTATAGCTACCAAACAATATGAGGGGAAAGTCAATCACTCACCCACTTCTCCAATGACATCCTCCTAGCAGCTAGCTAGCTAACGTTCGGCTGTTATTAGCTTGCTACATAAATAGATGCGCTAACCTATTAGCCACGTTATGACAGACTTGTGATCATTGCCTTTGCTAGTTTTATTGTATTGACATTGCCAGCCCTAATTACATTTGTCTGTTTTTTATCCAAAATATTGAGCCATTGGAACTGAAACAGTGCATCCCGAATGGTGACGGCAACAAATGTACCTGGCCAGCTGTGATTTACAACCTGACGGCAATATTCTTTGGACTACCAAGAAATGTATTGGTGAATTATATTAGTCGTGCATTAAAATGCGTCCATATATTCTGCCAACAATGCCTTAGTGTACGTCATGGAATGTTGAGGCAAATAGAACCTATTTTTAAAACCTTTAAGTTGGTTTTGTAACAAAACTGGGAATTTGAAATGTTTGACTGATATTATGAGTGTCTGTTTCATATCTGCAAAGTAGTTAAAGTGTAACTGACGACATTTTAAGTCAACTTTGAATAAGACTGTAATTGAAACTGTACAGCCTACTTGTGCTGGAGGACATCTGCAAGATGGTGCTGGCGGGCTTAAATAATAAATTAGTCAAATCAATTGCACTAAGTTGTTATTTTTGTTTGCTGTCAAAATGTACCATAAGGTGTAAACTAAATTGGCTTCCTGTAGTTTTCTGACTGGACACCTCTTTACACTTACTTGAGTAGGTTCTTAGGAGGGTTACTTTTACAAATTACACATCATTCTAAGTAACAGTACTTTTACTTAAGTACAGATTTCACTATTCAGCCCACCTCTGGTATTTGTTATGCAAACTTTACTATCACATGTTCACTACAAAAACACCCTTGGTGCACACTTTAATTAGAAGGGTAACTACACCCTGATTTTTCCCAGACCAAAAAGGCGGTCGGTCGCCTGATGTGGTTTATGTGTTGTTGTGGACTTACATCCAATGTTGTTGTTTTTCTTATTTAAAAAATATATATTACAAAAAAAAGTGATTGAGAGTGAAACCCTGAAAGAAACTGGGGAAAGTGAAAAAACAATCTTTCAATTTATTTTTCAGAATAAATGTGGGCTATTTACCTAATATTTCAGTTTTTTCATAAAACACAATTTGAAGAACAAACATCACTGTGGCAATTCATATCTCGCAGTAAAACAGTATATAAGACTAATCTCAAGAGGTTAAATGTAAAAAATAAAAGTTTAATGTTCTCTTAATTTGAAAATAGTACTGATCATATTGGCCTAGAGACTTAAATACACTGAATTCATACCATTTCAGTCATTTCAATTATAAAGTCATGTCTTTCTACACAATGCCACAACAAATTGTTCCAATCTGGGAGGTAGACAGAGTGAGTCAAATCTTTAGAATGTATCAGAGGAAACCAAAATAGAGCTGCTTCTGCAAAAGGCTGGCTACTTTTTCTATTTGACTGGCTACTCTATGTTCTTGTGGAAAACACTGTTAGCCAACATCAAAGTTACACTTTACTAGAAATAGTCTTTCTCTACGGACAGCATAAAAGGCAGGTTTGACAGAACGGTCAATACTTTGTCTAGTTCTGCCAGAAGTGTATAGTAATGCATGCAGGTCTTTAACCTTGAAAGGCGTGGGGGTGGGGTATTAGACACGCTATGCAAGCTAGTCCCTTTTACGATGAAGATATTTTATGACTATCAAGGGAGCAGTCATTCATATTGGGAGTCTTTTACATTTTTACATAAACCGAAATGAAAGATATTCGTTGCTTAACAAGTGTTTTTTTTTTATTCTGAGACAAGACATGGCAGTCTGCTGGACTGAACGCCATCTTCAGGTCCTCACAGCTACTGAAAATAGACTGGGCCGTTTCTCATCTGGTCCACTGAGCAACCATAGCCCTCATCAGCACTGACCATGGGGGGAGGTTAGGCCTCATCATGCTTCACCAGCAGCAAGGTTGGAACAGCAATGCTGCTGGGCCCATCCCTCTTAAAAAGGTTACCATCACAACTTGGTTGAACGCCTATGCATTTCTGAAAACGTGCAAAAACGCAAAACCAATTCAAGTCTGATCACATTTCCTTTTAGTTTCACTCATAATATTTCATTCATATTGGCCACATTTCACCAAGCTAATTCTATTTAACTTTCTCATTCATGAATGACGCATGAATAAAGCTTTAGCTACACAACCGTGTCTTTGTCTATTAGTGTGGAAATGGAAAATGGGCCAAACGTTTCCACTCAACTTGGAATGGAGAGAGGTCTGCCACCCATGTGGAGAGAGACAGAGGGATTTTTATAGATCTACATTTATTTATTTTTTACCTTTATTTAACGAGGGAAGTCAGTTAAATTCTTATTTACAAAATTACAGCCTACACAGGCCAAACCCGGACGACACTGGGCCAATTGTGCGCCGCACTATGGGACTCCCAAACACGGCCGGTTGTGATAAAGCCTGGATTCGAACCAGGGTGTCTGTAGTGACGCCTCTAGCACTGAGATGCAGTTCCTTAGACCACTGCACCAGGGTGTCTGTAGTGAGGCCTCTAGCACTGAGATGCAGTTCCTTAGACCACTGCACCAGGGTGTCTGTAGTGAGGCCTCTAGCACTGAGATGCAGTTCCTTAGACCACTGCACCAGGGTGTCTGTAGTGAGGCCTCTAGCACTGAGATGCAGTTCCTTAGACCACTGCACCAGGGTGTCTGTAGTGAGGCCTCTAGCACTGAGATGCAGTTCCTTAGACCACTGCACCAGGGTGTCTGTAGTGAGGCCTCTAGCACTGAGATGCAGTTCCTTAGACCACTGCACCAGGGTGTCTGTAGTGAGGCCTCTAGCACTGAGATGCAGTTCCTTAGACCACTGCACCAGGGTGTCTGTAGTGAGGCCTCTAGCACTGAGATGCAGTTCCTTAGACCACTGCGCCAGGGTGTCTGTAGTGAGGCCTCTAGCACTGAGATGCAGTTCCTTAGACCACTGCGCCAGGGTGTCTGTAGTGACGCCTCTAGCACTGAGATGCAGTTCCTTAGACCACTGCACCAGGGTGTCTGTAGTGACGCCTCTAGCACTGAGATGCAGTTCCTTAGACCACTGCGCCAGGGTGTCTGTAGTGACGCCTCTAGCACTGAGATGCAGTTCCTTAGAGCACTGCACCAGGGTGTCTGTAGTGACGCCTCTAGCACTGAGATGCAGTTCCTTAGACCACTGCGCCAGGGTGTCTGTAGTGAGGCCTCTAGCACTGAGATGCAGTTCCTTAGACCACTGCGCCAGGGTGTCTGTAGTGAGGCCTCTAGCACTGAGATGCAGTTCCTTAGACCACTGCGCCAGGGTGTCTGTAGTGACGCCTCTAGCACTGAGATGCAGTTCCTTAGACCACTGCACCAGGGTGTCTGTAGTGAGGCCTCTAGCACTGAGATGCAGTTCCTTAGAGCACTGCGCCAGGGTGTCTGTAGTGACGCCTCTAGCACTGAGATGCAGTTCCTTAGACCACTGCACCAGGGTGTCTGTAGTGAGGCCTCTAGCACTGAGATGCAGTTCCTTAGAGCACTGCGCCAGGGTGTCTGTAGTGACGCCTCTAGCACTGAGATGCAGTTCCTTAGACCACTGCACCAGGGTGTCTGTAGTGAGGCCTCTAGCACTGAGATGCAGTTCCTTAGAGCACTGCACCAGGGTGTCTGTAGTGAGGCCTCTAGCACTGAGATGCAGTTCCTTAGACCACTGCGCCAGGGTGTCTGTAGTGACGCCTCTAGCACTGAGATGCAGTTCCTTAGACCACTGCGCCAGGGTGTCTGTAGTGAGGCCTCTAGCACTGAGATGCAGTTCCTTAGACCACTGCGCCAGGGTGTCTGTAGTGAGGCCTCTAGCACTGAGATGCAGTTCCTTAGACCACTGCGCCAGGGTGTCTGTAGTGACGCCTCTAGCACTGAGATGCAGTTCCTTAGACCACTGCACCAGGGTGTCTGTAGTGAGGCCTCTAGCACTGAGATGCAGTTCCTTAGAGCACTGCGCCAGGGTGTCTGTAGTGACGCCTCTAGCACTGAGATGCAGTTCCTTAGACCACTGCACCAGGGTGTCTGTAGTGAGGCCTCTAGCACTGAGATGCAGTTCCTTAGAGCACTGCGCCAGGGTGTCTGTAGTGACGCCTCTAGCACTGAGATGCAGTTCCTTAGACCACTGCACCAGGGTGTCTGTAGTGAGGCCTCTAGCACTGAGATGCAGTTCCTTAGAGCACTGCACCAGGGTGTCTGTAGTGAGGCCTCTAGCACTGAGATGCAGTTCCTTAGACCACTGCGCCAGGGTGTCTGTAGTGACGCCTCTAGCACTGAGATGCAGTTCCTTAGAGCACTGCACCAGGGTGTCTGTAGTGAGGCCTCTAGCACTGAGATGCAGTTCCTTAGAGCACTGCACCAGGGTGTCTGTAGTGAGGCCTCTAGCACTGAGATGCAGTTCCTTAGAGCACTGCGCCAGGGTGTCTGTAGTGAGGCCTCTAGCACTGAGATGCAGTTCCTTAGAGCACTGCGCCAGGGTGTCTGTAGTGACGCCTCTAGCACTGAGATGCAGTTCCTTAGACCACTGCGCCAGGGTGTCTGTAGTGAGGCCTCTAGCACTGAGATGCAGTTCCTTAGACCACTGCACCAGGGTGTCTGTAGTGAGGCCTCTAGCACTGAGATGCAGTTCCTTAGAGCACTGCACCAGGGTGTCTGTAGTGAGGCCTCTAGCACTGAGATGCAGTTCCTTAGAGCACTGCACCAGGGTGTCTGTAGTGAGGCCTCTAGCACTGAGATGCAGTTCCTTAGAGCACTGCACCAGGGTGTCTGTAGTGAGGCCTCTAGCACTGAGATGCAGTTCCTTAGAGCACTGCACCAGGGTGTCTGTAGTGAGGCCTCTAGCACTGAGATGCAGTTCCTTAGAGCACTGCACCAGGGTGTCTGTAGTGACGCCTCTAGCACTGAGATGCAGTTCCTTAGAGCACTGCACCAGGGTGTCTGTAGTGAGGCCTCTAGCACTGAGATGCAGTTCCTTAGAGCACTGCACCAGGGTGTCTGTAGTGAGGCCTCTAGCACTGAGATGCAGTTCCTTAGACCACTGCGCCAGGGTGTCTGTAGTGACGCCTCTAGCACTGAGATGCAGTTCCTTAGAGCACTGCGCCACTCGGGAGAATAATCCATCATAATAACCATCTCACGTAATAATGGTGAGCTAATGTAAACAGCATCTGCACAGATGGCATTTAGGCCTCACCATTGCTCCCAATGCTTAGCTTACATGACCATAATTCAAGTTCATCTTTTGTGCTGCTGATTACGATTGTCAATATCCGTTAAGGCGAGCTAAAATGTTATTACACTTGAAATGCTCTTCGTTTTTATCATAAATCATTCAGGTGGACTCACTACCCATTTCATTCCTCTGATACCTGATAGCGTTCAAGGACAGGCAGGAACCAAAACAGCAGCAGACATGCGAATTCAGTCGGTGAAAGTGAGAGGTTTGATAATGGAATCTCAAGAGAGAATAGCTCAACAAAGTCACCTCCCTGCCTCTCTCTCTCTCCTGCAGACAGGGTCTATTTTCACTCGATGAGAAGATGTGTTTCTTGGTCTAAACTCTGTTAGCACTGTATGGCTGTGTTGTGCCCCAGTGAAACTGGCGCTGACTACACCACACTGATTCTCTAACAGTCTCATCAACGTGTTCATGAGGTCACACTGCAACCAAATGTTTTAAAACACTTTGCAACTGAACAAACGACAAAAGCCCAGGTTGTCCCTCCCAGTTTCAGTCCCTTTTCAACCAGAATTTTGGAACCATCTATGGGCGATTCCAGCGTGATGGATGTTAAGCAAAATCACAACTTTAATAAAAAATGTACTTTGGTGTGTGTATATGTATATAGTTCTCATTGAGGGGAGTGCATAGCCAAAAAGGCAGATTTCTAAACATTGGCATGTTGGAAAAATAAAATGTTAAAAATATTATTTATGACGGTTACATGAAATGGACAAGCTGTGTGGCTAGCCAGTTAGAATGACTTTTGCTAATGTGTTCAGTTGGCTGAGTTGGTAAGACTTAGGTCAAAATGGGGCGGCAGGTAGCCTAGTGGTTAGAGCGTTAGGCCAGTAACCGAAAGGTTGCTAGATCGAATCCCCGAGCTGACAAGGTAGAAATCTGTCATTCTGCCCCTGAACAAGGCAGCACTGTACCTAGGCCGTCATTGTAAATAAGAATTTGTTCTTAACTGACTTGACTAGTTACATAATAAACAAATATTGTGGATTAATAGCTGTGGCCATCTGTCTAACAGCACACCGAGGGTGTTCTTTAATGGAAGACCCTCCAACATACAGTGGGGCAAAAAAGTATTTAGTCAGCCACCAATTGTGCAAGTTCTCCCACTTAAAAAGATGAGAGAGGCCTGTAATTTTCATCATATGTACACTTCAACTATGACAGACAAAATTAGAAAAGAAAATCCAGAAAATCACATTGTAGGATTTTTAATGAATTTATTTGCAAATTATGGTGGAAAATTAGTATTTGGTCACCTACAAACAAGCAAGATTTCTGGCTCTCACAGACCTGTAACTTCTTCTTTAAGAGGCTCCCCTGTCCTCCACTCGTTACCTGTATTAATGGCACCTGTTTGAACTTGTTATCAGTATAAAAGACACCTGTCCACAACCTCAAACAGTCACACTCCAAACTCCACTATGGCCAAGACCAAAGAGCTGTCAAAGGACACCAGAAACAAAATTGTAGACCTGCACCAGGCTGGGAAGACTGAATCTGCAATAGGTAAGCAGCTTGGTTTGAAGAAATCAACTGTGGGAGCAATTATTAGGAAATGGAAGACATACAAGACCACTGATAATCTCCCTCGATCTGGGGCTCCACGCAAGATCTCACCCCGTGGGGTCAAAATGATCACAAGAACGGTGAGCAAAAATCCCAGAACCACACGGGGGGGGACCTAGTGAATGACCTGCAGAGAGCTGGGTCCAAAGTAACAAAGCCTACCATCAGTAACACACTACGCCGCCAGGGACTCAAATCCTGCAGTGCCAGACGTGTCCCCCCTGCTTAAGCCAGTACATGTCCAGGCCCGTCTGAAGTTTGCTAGAGAGCATTTGTATTATCCAGAAGAAGATTGAGAGAATGTCATATGGTCAGATGAAACCAAAATAGAACTTTTTGGTAAAAACTCAACTCGTCGTGTTTGGAGGACAAAGAATGCTGAGTTGCATCCAAAGAACACCATACCTACTGTGAAGCATGGGGGTGGAAAAATCATGCTTTGGGGCTGTTTTTCTGCAAAGGGACCAGGACGACTGATCCGTGTAAAGGAAAGAATGAATGGGGCCATGTATCGTGAGATTGAGTGAAAACCTCCTTCCATCAGCAAGGGCATTGAAGATGAAACGTTGCTGGGTCTTTCAGCATGACAATGATCCCAAACACACCGCCCGGGCAATGAAGGAGTGGCTTCGTAAGAAGCATTTCAAGGTCCTGGAGTGGCCTAGCCAGTCTCCAGATCTCAACACCATAGAAAATCTTTGGAGGGAGTTGAAAGTCCGTGTTGCCCAGCAACAGCCCCAAAACATCACTGCTCTAGAGGAGATCTGCATGGAGGAATGGGCCAAAATACCAGCAACAGTGTGTGAAAACCTTGTGAAGACTTACAGAAAACGTTTGACCTCTGTTATATACCCTTTGTTGGCAATGACAAAGTATTAAGATAAACTTTTGTTATTGACCAAATACTTATTTTCCACCATAATTTGCAAATAAATTCATTAAAAATCCTACAATGTGATTTTCTGGATTTTTTTTTCTCATTTTGTCTGTCATAGTTGAAGTGTACCTATGATGAAAATTACAGGCCTCTCATCTTTTTAAGTGGGAGAACTTGCACAATTGGTGGCTGACTAAATACTTTTTTGCCCCACTGTAATCCAGGTAGAATCAGGAATTGCCCAGGGTAGCGGTCTAGGCCCCTTACTTTTTTCAATCTTTACTAATGACACGCCACTGGCTTTGAGTAAAGCCAGTGTGTCTATGTATGCAGATGGCTCAACACTATACAAGTCAGCTGCTACAGCAGTTTCAGAATGGATGGCAAAGAATAAGTGAGTCCTAAATATTTCAAAAAGTAAAAGCATTGTATTTTGGACAAATCGTTCACTAAACCCTAACCCTTAAATAAAAATATAGATTTTTCATCATCTTGCTAGGTAGTTATTTAGCTGTGGCCATCTGGCTAGTATCAACCATGGCTTTCTACAAAATAGCAACAAAAAAAAGCTAGCATTGGAATCTAGACCGTGAGCTGAACACCACACACGGACATGCATTGCCAAACACTACTACTACCACCTTCCTGTTTGGGGTATTTTAACAAGGCTGAGTGGCTGACGACAAGGACTTTACGGTGTGATAAAACAAAAGCGAATGACTGCCAACACTGTTCAGAGGTGCTAAGTACTGTCGGCAGGCATAAAGTTTGACTATCCTACCGGTTTGTCTGAGCTATTAAAGCTACATTTTAGACAATGTTTTGGTTCTTCGCTAGCTTGTCAGCTGTCTAACTGGCTAGCTAGCTCATATAATTACCAGAACATATATCTGACAACTTTTTCAGTTTAACTATAGCCAACTTTCTATTCACCATACGTGGAAAATGAACACATTACAAGTTAATTATTGACAAGTACAGCGAGCAAAAAAAGAAAAAATAACAGTTCTGAATGAAAGCAGTGCATTCTGTCGGTGGAATTTAAATCTTGATCAACGTCACGGTCAGGTTACCATGACCAAGATCGCAACAACGGGGTCAAATTTGAATGTCTATTCAAGTGGCAAATGGCTCCAGGTGATAATCAGATGGCAGGTTCACCTGGGAGAGATAAGAGAGCCATCGAACAGATTGGAGAAACCCTGCATGGAAGGTAGATTTTACACACCTGCTCCACATTCCACACAGGGACTGAGGGACAGCTGGAGGAAAAGATGCCTTCCATACACTCAAATAGTGCGATTTTAAAAACATAGGAGGGATTTAAATGCCTTTTTTGTAAGAAAATGTACTGATCTGATCCAGCCTTGTTGATATTAATAGTATTATTGCAGATATTACAGCCCAAGAGTGTGAACACTTAGCCAAATAGTGATAGGGGAGGTGATCAAGTTATTTTGACGATATCATGTCGATATTTGACTCCAAGTATCAATTTCATCCTCTCGCTTGTTCTTCATCATCATATTTTCAGACCTTATTTCCTGGAATGATCAAAGCTCGTTTTGTCATGCTCTCTCGTCTCTCTGCAGCAGACATATACAATGTGATTTTCTGGATTTTTTTTCCTCATTTTGTCTGTCATAGTTGAAGTGTACCTATGATGAAAATTACAGGCATCTTTTTAAGTGGGAGAACTTGCACAATTGGTGGCTGACTAAATACTTTTTTGCCCCACTGTATATAGGGAGCAATATAATTGAAACATCAAACAATTAATAAATAAAAATCGCAATACACATAGAATCGTGAAAATCGTAATACATAAATCATATCGGCACCGAAGTATCGTGATAATATCGTATCGTGATAATATCGTATCGTGAGGTCCTATAGCCTATACCTCTGCTTACTCTAGGCTACACCAACATAGGGAAATGTATCTTATTGTCAGAGATGAGTTCACTTTTATCAGCGTCCCCATGGACTTCTCCCTGAATTATTTATCACTACAAGGCGCTGCTAAAGAGAGAAAGTATTTGATTTCATTTCTCCCTCCCTCCTTACCTTGCCCTCTCCCCCCCGTTAAATATCTGCAGCATAGCATATGAGTCACAGGCCAACAACGCATTGGAAAAGTGAAACAAGTAGACCTGCAAGTAACCCAAATGGCACCCTAATCCCTATATAGTGCACTACTTTTGACCAGAACCCTATGGGCCTTGCGCACTACAACAGGAATAGGGTGTCATTTGGGACACTGGCTAGGACACACTGTATTGATATAATGATGATTAATAGGCTTAATCAATTCAAGCCACATGCTTCAAATGATAATTATCAATCGCAGCCAAATCTAAAACAGGTGTTTTAATTCATGATATTGCCACTCTCATAACATTGACCTACAGTTTGATATTTTCCTGGAGCTAGGCTACTGTGTGTGCGTACGCTAATTGAATACACATATATTGCTGCGGACTGTTGATGTCAATGGGAGATTTGTGCAAAAAAGATTCAAGGCACACCCACGGATCTTACGTTAATTATGATATATGAAAACGATCATATTGTCCTAGTACATTGGCGAGCCAGTCTTTGCACCACTCACACGGTGACATTACAATTTGGATAATGTGGTGTATGCAGGCTCCCATGCTGTTCTACAGACAGACAGAGCAGATGGGGTAATGTGGTGTATTTAGGCCATGCTCCCATGCTGTTCTACAGACAGACAGAGCAGATGGGGTAATGTGGTGTATGCAGGCTCCCATGCTGTTCTACAGACAGACAGAGCAGATGGGGTAATGTGGTGTATGCAGGCTCCCATGCTGTTCTACAGACAGACAGAGCAGATGGGGTAATGTGGTGTATGCAGGCTCCCATGCTGTTCTACAGACAGACAGAGCAGATGGGGGTAATGTGGTGTATGCAGGCTCCCATGCTGTTCTACAGACAGACAGAGCAGATGGGGTAATGTGGTGTATGCAGGCTCCCATGCTGTTCTACAGACAGACAGAGCAGATGGGGTAATGTGGTGTATGCAGGCTCCCATGCTGTTCTACAGACAGACAGAGCAGATGGGGTAATGTGGTGTATGCAGGCTCCCATGTTCTACAGACAGACAGAGCAGATGGGGTAATGAGGTGTATTTAGGCCATGCTCCCATGCTGTTCTACAGACAGACAGAGGAGATGGGATAATGAGGTGTATTTAGGCCATGCTCCCATGCTGTTCTACAGACAGACAGAGCAGATGGGGTAATGAGGTGTATTTAGGCCATGCTCCCATGCTGTTCTACAGACAGACAGAGGAGATGGGATAATGAGGTGTATTTAGGCCATGCTCCCATGCTCTTCTACAGACAGACAGAGCAGATGGGGTAATGAGGTGTATTTAGGCCATGCTCCCATGCTCTTCTACAGACAGACAGAGCAGATGGGGTAATGAGGTGTATTTAGGCCATGCTCCCATGCTGTTCTACAGACAGACAGAGGAGATGGGATAATGAGGTGTATTTAGGCCATGCTCCCATGCTGTTCTACAGACAGACAGAGGAGATGGGATAATGAGGTGTATTTAGGCCATGCTCCCATGCTCTTCTACAGACAGACAGAGCAGATGGGGTAATGAGGTGTATTTAGGCCATGCTCCCATGCTGTTCTACAGACAGACAGACGAGATGGGATAATGAGGTGTATTTAGGCCATGCTCCCATGCTCTTCTACAGACAGACAGAGCAGATGGGGTAATGAGGTGTATTTAGGCCATGCTCCCATGCTGTTCTACAGACAGACAGAGGAGATGGGATAATGAGGTGTATTTAGGCCATGCTCCCATGCTCTTCTACAGACAGACAGAGGAGATGGGATAATGAGGTGTATTTAGGCCATGCTCCCATGCTGTTCTACAGACAGACAGAGCAGATGGGGTAATGAGGTGTATTTAGGCCATGCTCCCATGCTGTTCTACAGACAGAGCAGATGGCATAAATAGAGGGAAGGCCAATCACAACCTTGTAAATCATTTGAGCAGCTGTCAGACACATTTTACTTGCTGAGGCTTCTGCTGCGTCCCAGATAGAGCACTTTCAATAACCACCTCAGCGGTTCCCCATAGCAGATGTGTTCAATCCAATAGGCTTTGGCTTAGTGGTGCTACAAGCTTTAAGTAGCATCTACTGTACAACTCACTGGCTCACTCAAATTGGTATGAAAAACTGGACGTCAACAGACATCATTTTCCACGCTAATTTGAGTAACCTAGCCTCAATGACAAAAATCCATTGTGGCTTTGTCCTTCCTGATAAACATTTAAACATTGTAATTCTTAGTCAAATCAAATCCCCCCCCAAAAAAAGGTGTGCATTTTTAAAGTTTAGCAAAGAGTGTATTGGTTCTGTTTCCACTTGGCCGCCCACCTCAGTAGGAGATAAAGGACAAATCATCCTGCAGCAGCTGATGTTACGCCTGAAACAAAGCGACAGGTACCAAACAGCAATATTACAGTGGGTAAAATAAGCATAGAGAGACAGACAGAGAGACAGAGACAGAGAGACAGAGACAGAGAGAGAGGAAATGTGTCCTTGGCTTAACACGATTTCCATTTAGTCTAAATACCAGCAACAGTGTGTGAAAAACTTGTGAAAACTTACAGAAAACGTTTGACCTCTGTCATTGCCAACAAAGGGTATATAACAAAGTATTGAGAAACTTTTGTTATTGACCAAATACTTATTTTCCACCATAATTTGCAAATAAATTCATTAAAAAATCCTACAATGTGATTTTCTGGATTTTTTTTTTCTCATTTTGTCTGTCATAGTTGAAGTGTACCTATGATGAAAACTACAGGCCTCTCTCATCTTTTTAAGTGGGAGAACTTGCACAATTGGTGGCTGACTAAATACTTTTTTGCCCCACTGTATGTCTCTGAAAATATACAGCAACACCACCCCCATAGGTATTCCTGTCTTTCCTGTAGTTGTTAAATCCCTGTATAGCTACTGCTGTATCAAAGGAATTATCTAAGTGCGTTTCAGAGATGGCCAGTATATAAATGTTATCCAATGTTAGAAATAAGGTTCATGAAATCAATAACTTGCTAAGGCTACATATATCACTATGGACTACTCTTAGCCATTTCCTCGGTAACGTATCATAAATATTTATGATATTTCCTTCTCCATATTATGACTGTGTTGGGCTGAAGCTACTGACCAGAAGGCTTGGCCTTCTCATTCCTCCCAAGCATTTGATTAGGAGGATGGAAAATGAATCTGTCGTAGCAGATGTAAGCAATGTTCCCATACTCTCTGGCAGCTTTCATAGTTGGGATGAGTTCTTTCCGCCTCTGGCGCACAGCTTCAGGGAAGTCCCCGATGAGGAAGATGTTGGTTCCTCTCAAGTTTTTGGCTCTCTCCAGAACAGCCATCTTGTCCTTAAACCTCAGGAACTTGATCACTAAAATCGGCCTGGGTCTGTCACCTTGGCTGGTTACACATTTCCCAGACCTGTGGGCACGCTCCACGTATGATCCAACTGCAGCTTTTCAGTGAATTTCTTACTTTCTCCTGAGGACTCAGCCCAGTTCTCATGTGAAGACTCTGGTATGCCAATATTACTTTTTGTGGCCTTCCTCTGACACCGCCTGGTATAGAGGATGGCAAGGAGCTCGGCCACAGTGATGTACTGGGCCGTGCTCACCAACCTCTGTAGCGCCTTGCAGTCGGGTGCCTTACTGTTGCCGTACCAGGAGGTGATGCAGCCAGTCAAGATGCTCTCATAGGTGCAGCTGTATAACGTTGAATATCTAAGGGCCCATGCCAAATATTTTTCAGCCTCCTGAAGTAGAAAAAGTCACTGTCGTGCCCATTTCACAACGGTGTGGGTGGACCCCGTGTTGATGGTCAGCGTGGCGTATGTGTTGTTGCCTACCTTCACCGCCTGTGGTAAGCCCGGCAGGAAGTCCAGGATTATTTTATAGTATGAAGAATACAATTGAACACAGCTGAATAAACTATAAAGGATATTTTCTCCAAACGATGAGGGAGTGTTGCAAAAATGCGGCTATTCTGTGTTGAGCGCTTAACAAAGAAATAGGTACTCCTATATGCTTCATTTAGAGTTATTAAAGCTGCATGATGCGACTAATGATGATTTGAAAAAAGTTGCTTGAAAAGGCATGAGCTCTGGTTTGTTTTGTTTTTTTTGCACAGGCCGTACACACTTCGTCAGACTCTCATTCACAATTTGAAAAGCAATCCATACCTTTTGCAGCCCTTCTCTGAGTGCTGCCTGCTCCGAAGCACCTCTCATCTCATTCACACGGCTCTCCATCATGTAAATCGTGTCTTTCTCACATGCTACAAAGCGAAGACAGACAACTGCGTGCGTCCTTATCCAATTCCCGAGGTACATATTGAAGATATTGGAAGAACTGTCCACATTTACTTTGTCAGGCAACAAGATGAGTAGGCTTAAAAAAAACAGCAAAAGCACTAGCTTGTCAATATACTATCCCCCATAATACAAATGTTGACCTATTCTGTTCTGTGCGAGAGATCAATATTCCAAACATAGTCTGGGACAGTTGTGGGATGCGATCGATCCCAAATTAATACAACCACTAGCATCAAAAAAAGCTTTTAAGCAATGCGGCTGATGCAACAGATCAGAACGTTTAGCTTAAAATTAAACTAAATCAGGCTATTTCTTCACATTACAAGCGCAGCAATGCACAAAACGGCAGTAAGTGTGAATGTTCCATTAGCGGAAAACACCATTATCAAAAGTGACCAAAATGTGTTTACGCATGTCATGCTTTTATTATAAAAAGGTGCATTTTTATGGTGAAAATTATTATTAACTCACGCGCTGCTTATGTATGCCAGTTAGGCTCTACACCCGCTGTAAAGTATATTAAATGTGCTTCATTTTAAGAAGTTAATTTGGCCACTTTAGTTGTGATACAAACCTTAACAAAACATATAGGCCAGGCTACATGAGGTGTGTGACTATGATTAAAAAAAAAAAAAAAAAGCCTCGTTTCTTGCCTTATGCTGGACATCATTCACAAGATCATAATATATAGTTCACTATATTGTCACCCATCAGACTATTCTTGATTTCATCTTACATATACTAAATAATATATGTGAAATTAATTTTTGATTTAGAATGGACCATTATCATGCACCTGTCTCGAAACGGGCAGGGGGAAAAAAATAAGCATCTCTGCACTTAAATTGAGAATGGAGGACGCTTTTCCTGTGGTTCATTTTCATGCCAGCCAGGTAGGCTATACTCCTGTAGTAAAGATAAGCAACGTGCTTAATATTAGGAAAGTTGAGAAATACATTTAGTAGGCCTAGCCTATAGAAAGCTGATGGGATCCTCCTCTTTTTAATAGAGGCCATCACTGTTTTCTCACGCAATTGCATAGCCTATTGAAATGTTGTGCAACATGAGCTCATGGGCTCTCATTAAGCATTCGATTAGATTTTTGATTACATCTGCATTGATTTCAGAGTGATTGGAGGGACAATAGAGGGCTGAGTACCAGGTAGTTAGCAAGTTTGGTAGGCTAGTAATGACCATCAGCAGCATCAGAGCTTGGAGAAGCCAAATTACGGTGACTGTGTGGTCACATGGAATTTGACTGCCTTCTTGACTCGTGACTGCCGGTGTGTCGGTAATTCGGTGACCGCAACAGGCCTAGTCCAGGGTGTCTGGGATGATGCTGTTGATGTGAGCCATTCTCAGCATACACGTTCTGGTATTTCATCTGGCCCCGTGGCCTTGCGAATGTTAACCTGTTTAAAAAAGGTCTTACATCGGCTACGGAGAGCGAGATCAGTCAGGAACAGCTGGTGCTCTCATGCATGGTTCAGTGTTGCTTGCCTCGAAGCGAGATAGAAGGCATTTAGCTTGTCTGGTAGGCTCACGTCACTGGACAGCTCACGGCTGGGTTTCACTTTGTAATCCGTGATAGGTTGCAAGCCCTGCCACATCCGTCAAGCTTCAGAGCTGGCGTAGTAGGATTCGATCTTAGTCCTGTATTGAGGATTTGCCTGTTTGATGGCTTGGAGGTCGTAGATGGATTTGGTATAAGCATTCGGATTATAGTGTCCCGCTCCGTGAAAGCGGCAGCTTTAGCCTTTAGCTCAGTGCGGTGTTGCCTGTAATCCATGGCTTCTGAAGCCGGTGACTAATGTGGTAAACTCCTCAATGTTATCGGATGAATACCGGAAAATATTCCAGTCTATGCTAGCGAAACAGTCCTGAGCTGTGTTCGAATACTGATACTACGTACACTAACCGTACTATTTGTGAGGTGACTTGAGTATATAGTATGCTTATTGGTCATAGTTAGCATGCCAAAATTTCCCAGATGTCGTACTAAATACTTCAAAATATGAAGTATACATGCAGAGGACACCATTTCCATACTTTAGGGCCCATAATGCAATTCTTCAGGAAATGGGTGTGGCTTCACACAAAGAAAAACGGCAGAAATTATGTAGCCGAAGTCCAACGAGAGGGGACAAAAATGTATTGCTTTAACCAATTATGACAAATAAAAGTTACCTTACATGTTATGTTGGCTGACAATTTGTTAGCTACGCTGTCCTTACGAACCACATAGCATATCATGAGAGCAGTATGTACCGGTATGTTAGCTAGCTACTTATACATCAAACTTGCCAGTATGTTAACTATAGTCTAAACTATAGTTAATAAATGGCTAATAAAGTCAGACAGCTAGCTAGCTAACTTCACAACATCAGATGAGCTAACGTTAGCTTGAGGAACCAATTCACTATACTATTAACTGTTTTTCTTTATTTTTTCTGTATTTGTCTGTTTATTGTGTGTGTACTATTGTACTGCTCTAGGGATGTAATTATTGTCTGGATAACCTTAGACTGATGTATTTTTTTCACTCTTTATGTGATGGACAATGCAGAGAATGCCGGATGAAGAATGCTCATTTAATTACCATAGTGAATTATTGTAATGATTGTTAACGTGTCAGTTAATCCCATAAGGGATGGGTTGTCGATTTGACACGGAAATAACATTTCATTCATTCGGTATACAACTCCTTGCCGTTCCTCAAGCTGTAACGTTAGTTGTAACATACTGTACTCTACTGTGCTCTCCTGTAACATACTGTACTCTACTGTGCTCTCCTGTAACATACTGTACTCTACTGTGCTCTCCTGTAACATACTGTACTCTACTGTGCTCTCCTGTAACATACTGTACTCTACTGTGCTCTCCTGTAACATACTGTACTCTACTGTGCTCTCCTGTAACATACTGTACTCTACTGTGCTCTCCTGTAACATACTGTACTCTACTGTGCTCTCCTGTAACATACTGTACTCTACTGTGCTCTCCTGTAACATACTGTACTCTACTGTGCTCTCCAAATATCTATGATTGGTTCAAATCTGGACTGAACCAAATCTAGAAGTCTATGTTTGGGCCAAATCAAGGCTGGTCTGAACCAAAATAGTTGTCAGGGGTCTTTACTTCAACATGGTGTGTTGATGCATTTCCAATAGACGATTTCTAAAAAGACCCCTTTTCCATTAGTTTGACCCAAGAATCAAAGACTTACTCACATTTAGGATAGAAAATGGTTGTAAAATGTATGCCTTAAAATTAAAAAAATAACTCTTAGGTTTCATTTGACACCAGAGTTGACTTCACATGTTGATGCTCATGGGTCCATTTACATGGATCTGCCCATATATAAAATACCATCCTCTAAAGCTAAGAAAAGACCTAAGGATTTTTTTTAAAGGATTTTCTGAGAGTATTTTAGTGAAGTAAACCCGAAATAAAGCATTGAAGCTGAAGGCAGCACAGAAAACTAGGCAGACAGACACAGTAGCCCTGTAGAAGCGATGCGATCAGCTGTCAGCCGGTGAAAGAGAAGGCCACTGTAATCTCTAGGATCTCCCTCTACTTATCACCACCATCACTTCCCTCTTCTCTGGATCAATACAACTGTCCAACTCTGGATCAATACAACTGTCCTGGGTCATGTTGGAGCACAAACAGTTTGTCGTTCACCACCAGAAAGTTACGTCTGTTTTCCAGTGAACTTGTGTAATAGCAGGAAGTGGAACAAGTTCAGAAACAGTCGTGGTGCTCCTAGTCAAGAGTCCTGATCGTGAATTGGACTGTCTGGAATGTGATAGGTCATTAATTCAGTACGGTAGCCTGGCTGCAAGGGCATGATCAATTATGGATAACATTTGACATAAATTACTACAAACTATTTTTATTTTAAAAAGGCCCAAACTATAAAAGGAATTCACCAGACTAAATTCGAATCCATTCAGAGAAACATACACTCCGAGATCCAGGCCTAAGCATTATCAAGCAGGACTAAACTTGTATCTTATTAAAGTTCCCCCCCCCAAAAAACAGGTTAGAAGGATATCTCAGATTAAACGCCTGCAGAATCTGCCACGCAGCCCGTTTTACCACTCAATGACTAGTCTATTATACAACATTAAATCAGTCAAGTTGCTGATGACGTAATGGAATGGGGACACCCAGCTGAGATTGAGGGATAGTGAGTGGGGATACCGAGCTGAGATGGAAAGTAGGGGTGTGAACGTTTAAACTAAAAAAATCGGGATCCTTATCAAGAAAAATGCACTTTTTTTTTGCCTCCACAAAATTAAAATCACTGTGCAGTTATCACAAAACATAACTTTCTGTGTTATAGCCCAACTAGATAATAGGCTATAAACGCCTGGGTTGTGTAATTTAAGATGGTAGACTCAGCGATAGGAAGTACATGCAGAAAATACACAGCATAGTAAGTCAAATGGCAGTACAGGTACAATGCTTAACCATCTGAAAGGGATGCGCACCATGAGACACAAATTGTTGCTAGCAGCAGCATTGTGAATTCATGTGGAATGCAATCATTTATCATTTTAAAAGAAAACCCGATTAAAAAAATAAATAAAGTTTAAACGTTAAGAAAAAAGTAATTTGTCACATTCCTAATTGAGGGATAGTGAATGTGCACATGGAAGTGTGACACGGGCATACAGAGTGTTAGAGACAGCAATCAGCATGCCTTCAGCTGAGACAGGGAGAGGAGGCATTCAGGGCCATACAGAGTTAGACAGGAAGTAGTCAGCTGAGACTGGGAGAGGAGGCATTCAGGGCCATACAGAGTTAGACAGGAAGTAGTCAGCTGAGACAGGGAGAGGAGGCATTCAGGGCCATACAGAGTTAGACAGGAAGTAGTCAGCTGAGACAGGGAGAGGAGGCATTCAGGGCCATACAGAGTTAGACAGGAAGTAGTCAGCTGAGACAGGGAGAGGAGGCATTCAGGGCCATACAGAGTTAGACAGGAAGTAGTCAGCTGAGACAGGGAGAGGAGGCATTCAGGGCCATACAGAGTTAAACAGGAAGTAGTCAGCTGAGACAGGGAGAGGAGGCATTCAGGGCCATACAGAGTTAGACAGGAAGTAGTCAGCTGAGACAGGGAGAGGAGGCATTCAGGGCCATACAGAGTTAGACAGGAAGTAGTCAGCTGAGACAGGGAGAGGAGGCATTCAGGGCCATACAGAGTTAAACAGGAAGTAGTCAGCTGAGACAGGGAGAGGAGGCATTCAGGGCCATACAGAGTTAAACAGGAAGTAGTCAGCTGAGACAGGGAGAAGGCTCTCACTCTTCTTTCTTTTCCGTCGGGGACTCATTATTTAGGGTACCATGTCTTCCATAGTGCTCATGCACTCACTTCCACTCTAGTTTAGATGAATTACTCAAATCTGCCTAGAAAGAGGAAGTTTGTTAGGCTTCATTACGTGACAAAACACCCAAAATCTACAATAAGACAGGAGTCAATTGTTTTGAAAAAAGAGAATGACGACCATCCTCCACTTGCTGTCTCTCGGTTGGTCTCTGCCTGTCCGTCCGTCCAGTCTAAACTGCACAAGGCTGAGAGGAAGATGACAAAACCGGTAGAAATCGAACCTGAACTCTCATCGTGGCGTGCCAGTTTACCCACAGCAGCAGAATAAGAAGTCCTGTCGAAGTAGAATGTGCGATCTGGCATGGCATCGCTCTCCTCACCGCTACATTTGCAGTTTGACCGGCAGCTCGTTTATCAAAGCACTGCTGATTAACACAAAAGCCAGCCTCCTGATAAAAGATTAATATTGACAGTCAAAGACGGTAGTCCTGCTGCAGACGTATTAAAAATCACACACACCCCTCCATTCATCACTCAGCTAACCAGTATCATAATGGATGTGCTGCCAATCACCAACTCAAACCAAACTTACTCCAGTGGACTCGGACGATTGGTTACAGTGAGCAAAAACATGAATAATTAAATCAGTTACACAGAAACAAAACCTTATTTTGGGGCTGGCAAGTTATGTGGGACAACAGATAAGGTCTAAAATTATTATTTGATGAATTTGAATTTTATTTCCGTGTCTAATCGCCAGTTGACAACCCATCCCTTACAGGATTAACTGACACAAACATTACAATGATTTGCAGAGATAACTTCGTAGTGCAGCAATAAGTCTAACCCTGGAACAGTAAAACAATTCAAAATAAATACAGAAATTAAAGATATTTTAAATATATGGAACCAAAACATTAAGTTAACTCTGTCTCTGCACCATTTAAAACAAGAAATCAGAGAGCATTTTGCTGGGATTCCAACCATCCATGAAAATACAAAATGGCTCCAGCAGGTTCAACTGAAAAGCTGCAGGCTTCGTGATGAGGCTGCTGAGCAGAGATCCAGATTGAACAGACATGAAAACCAGGCCCAGAAAAGAACAGACATGAAAACCAGGCCCAGAAAAGAACAGACATGAAAACCAGGCCCAGAAAAGAACAGGGCTTTACTGAACCGTGTGAGGGGTGTCTGTCAAATCGCTCCACCTTCTCCCCCCCCCCCCTCCATGAAGCCCACTTTGCCAAGGAGACCTTCCGGGATACCAAGAAAATCCACTCCACAATGAGAGCCCTGCTAATGCTGCAGTGGAAAGTGGGGGAAATGCATTGAGGAAACCCTTGGGAGGACACAAAGGAAACAGCCTCATTAGGTTCAGTTTCACAATGAAATGTAGAATTTAAAAAAAAGTAACATTGCCAAGTATAAAACCCATTGCAGCTCACATACTAGACTTAAGACATATACAACTATAAGCACAGGACTTGTTCTTGTTAATTCAGCCATGTCGCCTAGGTAATGGCCACTGTGTCATCCGTGTGCATTCAAAAAGCTGGTAAGACAGCAACAGGGAGGGGCTTATGATCAATCGTGTACATGGCAAAATGCACTCTACAAAAAAATCACAGGCCAGATGAATCCTGTTGATCAGAGGAGATAGTCACATCTGGTCAAAAGGGTTGACCCATTGGCATGATGGGTAATGCCACTAATGATGGGTAATGCCAGTAAATGGACATCCTTCTCCTCTTCTTTCTCCCTCCAAATAGCCTAGGACCACCCGGCATCAGAGCAAAAAACTTGAGGTATTGTCCCGGCCCTACTTACTACCATCTATTAATATAGATCCCTCCTCCCACTCAAACTTCAACCCATGGACACTGCTCTCAACCAATCCCTGCGGACAGAACAACCCCCCCTATGAAGTACTGCTACTGTCTAGTAGCATAATCCCAGCGTCAGTCTTATGTTCTTCTGTTGCCCGACCAGCAGGGATGTGGACAACAGAGGATAATGGTCTGGCTAAGCTGCTTCTTCTTCTTGTCTACCAAGTAACAATTATTATAATCCTCTTTGTTTCCAAGGTTATGTCAGCAGCTTCCTGGAGTTGTGGGCCTTGACAATAGCCTTAAATGGCAATGTATTAGACATTGCAGGGGAAGGAAGCTGCTCAAGGTAGGTCCAATGCTTTTCACACAATGACCTAGCGTGACCTGCAGCGAATCATAACGGAAAACGCATATAAAATTATTTATATATATTTTTTTAAACAAACATTTGTATTTTACCTTTATTTAACTAGTCAAGTCAGTTAAGAACAAATTCTTATTTTCAATGACAGCCTATGAACAGTGGGTTAACTGCCTTGTTCAGGGGCAGAACAACAGATTTGTATCTTGTCAGCTCGGGGATTCAAACTTGCAACCTTTCGGTTACTAGTCCAACGCTCTAACCACTAGGCTACGCTGCCACCCGATATTGGTAGCCTGCATAATAGAACTATATGTAAAGAATCTGTACAGTTTTCTCCTATTCAGAGTTTGAAATACCTAGGGGTCCCTGGTCAAAAGTAGTGCACTATATTAGGGAATAGGGTGTGATTTGGGACGCAGACATTGATGTGTCAGAGACTGGCCCATAGTGACAGGCTGGCAGCACGATAGGGAATAATCCCCATTGCTGCTCATCCATCACCTTTCACCTCTCCAGATACAGCAGCCGTCCACATTTAATCCCATTTAATTACAGTATTATTGGATTTCTGATTCCCCTCGCCAATCTCATCCATAATGAAAATTCAGAACATGACTGAAAGCTGTGTACTTATTATCATTTCTATTATTGTATCTTTTAACCCTGCATTGTCGGAAAGGTTAAACACTTCACTGTTAAGTCGGGTAGCCTTCCACCTGTTGTTTAGGAAGCTTGTGACAAATATAAATTAGGTTTGAATAAATCCATGCTTTGTGTTCATTAGTCATGATCTACTCGATTGAATGTTATTTTTTTTAAATAAGGGACGTGTGTGTAAATATATGTAACTTACACCATTAAATAATGCCAAAGGGGAGCATGACGGCTAGCGTAGACAAGCAGCTCTGTCTCTACCCCGCTTCAGCGGAACAGGAAAGATTATCCTTTGGGAATAGGTTGGTTATGGCTTAGCCTATGGAGACAACTGACAGACATTATCAAAACAAATGGTTTATTGGTCGTGTACACACAGTTCAGCAGATATTAGAGGGTGCAGTGAGATGTTATGTTATTAGCTCCTAACGATACAGCAAAAGTCAAACAAGTAAACAAATAAATCAACCGAGAAATGTCTAAACTAATCCGATGAACAAACCAAATACAGTTGAAGTCGGAAGTTTACATACACCTTAGCCAAATACATTTAAAAACTCAGTTTTTCACAATTCCTGACATTTAATCCTAGTAAAAATTCCCTGTCTTAGGTCAGTTAGGATCACCACTTTATTTTAAGAATGTGAAATGTCAGAATAATAGTAGAGAATGATTTATCCAGCTTTAATTTCTTTCATCACATTCCCAGTGGGTCAGAAGTTCACATACACTCAATTAGTATTTGGTAGCATTGCCTTTAAATTGTTTAACTTGGGTCAAATGTTTCAGGTAGCCTTCCACAAGCTTCCCACAATAAGTTGGGTAAATGTTGGCCCATTCCTCCTGACAGAGCTGGTGTAACTGAGTCAGGTTTGTAGGCCTCCTTGCTTGCACGTGCTTTTTCAGTTCTGCCCACAAATGTTCTATAGGATCAAGGTCAGGGCTTTGTGATGGCCACTCCAAAACCTTGACTTTGTTGTCCTTAAGCCATTTTGCCACAACTTTGGAAGTATGCTTGGGGTCATTGTCCATTTGGAAGACCCATTTGCAACCAAGCTTTAACTTCCAGACTGATGTCTTGAGATATTGCTTCAATATATATATAAAACATTTAAAACTGCAATGTCTTTGAGTCAATAAGTATTCAACCCCTTTGTTATGGAAAGACTAAATCAGATCAGGAGTAAACATGTGCTTAAGTCACATACTAAGTTGCATGGACTCACTTTGTGTCCAATAATATTGTCTAACATGACTGTTGAATGACTACCTCATCTCTGCACCCCACACATACAGATAATGTTAAGGTCCCTCAGCCGAGCAGTGAATTTCAAACAAAGACCAGGGAGATTTTCCAACGCCTCGCAAAGGGCACCTATAAGTAGATGGGTAAAAAAAAAGCAGACATTGAATATCCCTTTGAACATGGTGAAGTTGTTAATTATACTTTGGATGGTGTATCAATACACCCAGTCACTACAAAGATACAGGCGTCCTTCCTAACTCAGTTGCCGGACAGGAAGGAAACTGCTCAGAGATTTTACAATGAGGCCAATGGTGACTTTAAAACAGTTAAGAGTTTAATGGATGGCTCAACATTGTAGTTACTCCACAAAACTAACTTCAATGACAGAGTGAAAAGAAGGAAGCCTGTACTGAATAAAAAAAATATATTCCAAAACATCCTGTTTGCAACAAGGTACTAAAGTAACACTGCCGAAAATGTGCCAAAGAAATACACTTTATGTCCTGAATAAAATGCATTATGTTTGGGGCAAATTCAATACATTACTGAGTACCACTATCCATATTTTCAAGCATAGTGGTGGTGAAAGCATCATGTTATGGGTATGCTTGTAATCATTAAGGACTGGGGAGTTTTCAGGATAAAAAAAAGAAAGTAATGGAGCTAAGCACAGGCAAAACCCTAATGGAAAACCTGGTTCAGTCTGCTTTCCACTAGACACCGGGAGATAAATTCCCCTTTCAGCAGGACAATAACCTACAACACAAAGCCAAATCTACACTGGAGTTGCTTACCAAGAAGACAGTGAACGTTCCTGAGTGGGCGAGTTACAGTTTTGGCTTAAATCTATTTTAAAATATATAAAATAGTTTCTCTAGCAATGATCAAAAACCAATTTGAAAGGAATAAATGGGCAAATGTTGAACAATCCTGGTGTGGGAAGCGCTTAGAGATTTACCCAGAAAGACTCACAGCTGTAGTCAATGTCAGAAGTGCTTCTACAAAATGTCTATAAACATGTTTTCACTTTGTCATTATGGGGTATTTTGTGTCGCTGGGAGAAAGAGAAAATGTATTTCATCCATTTTGAATCAGGCTGTAACACAACAAGATGTGGAATAAGTCAAGGGGTATGAATACATTCTGAAGGCACTGTATCAACACTGGATTAATTTACAAAACATATACTAAGAATGGTATGTACAGTAGTAGAGATACTAAGAATGGTATGTACAGTAGTAGAGATGTTATGGAGCCATGTCAAGAATATAGTATTTAAATACACAGTACAAAACCCCATGGGAAGATGGATAGAGTTGCAGGAAATGATCTTCCAGACCAGAGTCCAGAATATAATATATATACAGAATGTGAATAGAAAAGGTGTGTATAGCAAGCAGTAGTTATACAGGATGAGCCATGAGTAGAATACAGTGTGTAAACATTATTAAAAGTGATCAGTGTTCAATGATTTTACGTACATAGGGCAGCAGTCTAAAGAGCAGGGTAGAGTACCGGGTGGTAGCCGGCTAGTGTCTAAGGTTCTGGGCTCCCAAATGGCACAACGGTCTAAGGGACTGCATCTCAGTGCTAGAGGCGTCACTACAGGCCCTGGTTCGATTCCAGGCTGTATCACAACCGGCCGTGATTGGGAGTCCCATAGGGCGGCGCACAATTGGCCCAGCGTCGTCTGGGTTTGGCCGTCATTGTAAATAAGAATATTATTATTATTTATTAAAGCTCAATAAAATAAGGTTCGGGCCAGGGTACTGGGCGGAGGCCTGGCTAGCGGTGACTATTTAACAGTCTGATGGCCTGGAGATAGAAGTCTCTCAGTCTCTCGATCCTGTATTTGATGAGCCTGTACTGTCTCCGCCTTCTAGATGGTAGCGGGGTGAACAGGCCGTGGCTCGGGTGGCTGTGGTCCTTGATGATCTTCTAGATAGTAGCAGGGTGAACAGGCCGTGGCTCGGGTGGCTGAGGTCATTGAAGATCTTCTTGGCCTTCCTATGACACTGTCTGTTTTAGATGTCCTGGAGGGCAGGCATTGTGCCCCCGATGATGAGTCTGGCTGAACCACACCACCCTCTGGCGAGCCCTGCGGTTTCAGGCCGTAGCATGCGGTAATACAGCACGACAGGATTCTCTCAACAGTGTATCTGTGTAAGTTTGTGAGGGTATTAGGTGGCAAAGACTAATTTCTTCAACAAGGCTCTGTTGCGCATTCATTACCACGCTGTCGGTGTGAAGGGGACCATTACAGGTCCTCAGTGATATCCACCCTTTTGACCCTCTCCACAGTGGCCCTGTCGATGTGGAGAGGGGCGTGTTCTCTCTGCAGCAGTATCATACACAGGTGAAATGATAACCTGACATTCTATTTTGTTTGGAAGGGGAAATCTTTTGGATCAGACCTAGGTGGGTACAACTGCATGATGCAGAATTGCCTCTAAGGGAATGGGATATAACATATCAACACAGCTTTAGCTGTGACAGATGGCTTCTTCAAATCAAAAACGCTTCACACACAGATATGGAGAGCCATTCCTGCTCTATCATCGGCTCGATTTGAACAAGACGACCCAGATTTCCAGCCAAACTGAGTTTCAATGCAGCTGTAACGAGAAGAGTGAAATACTGCACATTTTTACCCGGAAAACTGTCATTTTCATCCTCATGCTAGCTTGCAGTAGCCAATCTACCGCTAGCTAGCATGAGGACAAAATGGGAATTTTTCCAGGAAAACTAGCAGTATTTCAATCTTGTCTATGTATCAGTGTGGGAAAAGTTACAATTTGGAGTACAGTGGCATATCACATCCCTGCATAGAGGTATGTTTTCCGACCCCTATCTCACGCTGACTCCATGGTGTCTGAAGGCCGAGATCCTTTTCCACGTAAATTTGGATAGCCACGTTTGCTTCACCCTCCTGTTGGTGCTAGCAACAGCTAGGTAGTGCCATGTATCAACAGTCAATCTAGTATGGGCTGGAAACTATAGTTACTGGAAACGAGTGAGCTTCGAATGGTCAATAGCAACGAAATTGTCATAAAGTTAATCTTTCCCCAACTTTGGTCCTGTCCCTCACCCATATTAGCGTCACCCAATGCCCCCCCCCCCCCTCCCCTCGCGTCTGTCATTGAAATGGAATTCCATTGGTTCATCACTCCCAATTTGCTATGTTGATCTCTTGTGTTAATGTAACCATGATTGCGTTCCGACCCCAGTGCAGCTCAGTGTAAAAAAAAAAGCGTTATGGTAGGGTCGGTATCTTCTGGTAAATACTAAACGTATTAAGTTAACTAGTTTGTTGTTGGAAAACATCAACAAAATGTGGAAACACGGGATACATTGTAGCCAGCCAACTAGCTACCGAGTTGCCTTTAGGTAACTAACTGCTAGCTAGCTCGATTAGAATGCAAAACTGCACTCTTGGCTGGAAAGCTATCTTGCTAGTTAAACGTTAGCTAACGTTACCCAAAATCACAAGATAGATTTCCGATCTAAAGTCGATGATTGTAATTCTCCAACACAATGTTTACAAACACTTACCACGTAACTACTGTTGATATTTTACAAATATCGTGCAGGACAACGTTCAAATGCTTACCCAGTTTTGCCCGCGACTCCTCCAGTTTCTGGATTTGGTTTTCAATGAAGAGCATCGACACTCCAAAAGCCAAAATAGACAAAAGCTGTAACTTGGGCGGCATCATAATCCTTAAAAGCCCCATCAAACTATCAGATGCAAACAATTCATACCGCGAATTCAATATTCATAAGAGAGGGGGTGAAGTCAAGTCTTGTGTTCATCAATGAATGCGAACAATGTGAATGTCCAAGACTAGCGTTTACTTATCAAAGGATTGAAAAACTAGCTAATGCTACCCACTAATTTAGTATCTGACACTTATCAAATCAGTTCAACGTTGAGTCTTGTTCTCTTCGCGGTCCAAATTCTCTCTGCTCCGTCCGTAGTTTCATCCGTGCTCCCGTGAAAAGCAGCCTACTATACAGACAGCGCGCTTTCAAGTAGGGTTGCCATGTCAATAACTTCTTAAAACCCGCCCCGCCAAAAGGCCGGAAAACGAGCAAAACATGATTTTCACAGCAAGAGATGAGTTGCCATATCTATACAATACACCATTTTCCTTAACGTTACCAAGCCAATTAAGAAGGAATATCATAGTAACAGGCTGACTACACCACTCGCGTTGCAAAATAAATTTAGAAATCTATGTTATTAAATTAAATTATTGCACCACACTGCTCGCGCGCCAACGAGTGTCTGCGTAGAAGTCATTCCTATATCTAACGCAGATCGTGCTGCCAGTCCTGCCTCTCCCATCTCCTCGTTGGTTTATAGAAGCAGGTACCCAAGTGCCATCTCCTCATTGGTTATACCCACGTGGGTGACTGAAAGACAAATGAGGTCAGTAGCTGTAATGCACCAAATTTATGAAAGTTGCCAATAAAGTCAAGAGAAGAAAAAGCCTGGAAAGAAGAGAGATGACTAGAAACGATTCGGTTGACCGTTTTGTGTGTGGATTAATTGGCGGAGTAGAGGACCGTGTGCATTTCAGGTAAAATAACAACTCAATGTTTATATCCCAGGACAAATTAGCTAGCAACAGCAAGCTAGCTAAATAGGACAAATTAGCTAGCAAGTGCATGCTAAATTGCCATAAATGTTTAATGCTTTCCGACCTGTCCCCAAATTAATATAATTCATTCAGAGTTTGTTTTGATATTTTAACCTGCGTGTCGTGATCGCGTTCTGTGTGGGGGGACAAAATACATTTATGCACGATGGCGCACGCGCGCAGCCAGTTTGGGTTCCGTGTAACGACGTTAGAAGCAAAATTTGAGTTTCCTCAAATTAAGAATTATTGCAAGCTATGACATTACTTAGCAAAGGACTTTAAATATGTGGCAAGAGAAAATATATTTCACCCTTGTTAAACTCGCCAGATCATTTTCCATCAATGGATGTCGATTTAACTTGTTTGACTGCGATGATTAACCAATAAGGCACAAGGGGTGTGGTATTTGGCCAAAATACAGTGCCTTCGGAAAGTATTCAGACCCCTTGACTTTTTGTACATTCTGTTACGTTACAGCCTTATTCTAAAACGGATTTAAAAAATAAATAAAAAATCCTCAGCAATCTACACACAATACCCCATACTGACAAAGCGAAAACAGGTTTAGAAATGTTTGCAAATGTATTAAAAATAAAAAACAGAAATCCACCTGTGGTAAATTCAATTGATTGGACATGATTTGGAAAGGCACACACACACCTGTCTATATAAGGTCCCACAGTTGACAGAGCATGTCGGAGCAAAAACCAAGCCATGAGATCGAAGGAATTGTCCGTAGAGCTCCGAGACAGGATTGTGTCGAGGCACACATCTGGGGAAGGGTACCAAAAATATCTGCAGCATTGTGATCCAAGAACACAGTGGCCTCCATTCTTAAATGGAAGAAGTTTGGAACCACCAAGACTCTTCCTAGAGCTGGCCGCCCGGCCAAACTGAGCAATCCTTGGTCAGGGAGGTGACCAAGAACCCAATGGTCACTCTGACAGAGCTCTAGAGTTCCTCTGTGGAGATGGGAGAACCTTCCAGAAGGACAACCATCTCTGCAGCATTCCACCAATCAGGCCTTTATGGTAGAGTGGTCAGACGGAAGCCACACCTCAGTAAAATGTACATGACAGCCCACTTGGAGTTTGCCAGAAGGCACCTAAAGGACTCTCAGACCATGATTAACAAGATTTAGTTTGTGTATATATATATATATATATATTGTATGTGTGTACATTCGCTAAGATTTCTAAAAAACAGTTTTTGCTTTGTCATTATGGGGTATTGTGTGTAGATTGATGAAGGAAAAATACAATTTATTCAATTTTAGAATAAGGCTGTAACTGTCACGTTCCTGACCTGTTTTCTGTTTTGTATGTGTTTAGTTGGTCAGGGCGTGAGTTGGGGTGGGCATTCTATGTGTTGTGCTTCTATGTTGGGGTTAATGTGTTGCCTGATATGGTTCTCAATTAGAGGCAGGTGTTTGACGTTTCCTCTGATTGAGAACCATATTAAGGTAGGCTGTTCTCACTGTTTGTTTGTGGGTGATTGTCTTCCGTGTCTGTATGTCTACCACACGGGACTGTTTCGTTTGTCATTCGTGTATGTAGTCTGTTCCTGTTCGTGCGTTCTTCATAGTTTGTAAGTTCTTGTCAGGTCTGTCTACATCGTTTATTTGTTTTGTAGTCTGTTATAGTGTTTTCGTGTTTTCGTCTTACTTTAATAAATATCATTATGTCCACATTCCACGCTGCGCTTTGGTCCAATCCATACTCCTCCTCTTCAGACGAAGAGGAGGAGAATGACCGTTACAGAATCACCCACCAACCTAGGACCAAGCGGCGTGGGAGAGAGCAACAGCGATCGCAGGATTCATGGACATGGGAGGAAATATTGGACGGAAAAGGTCCATGGGCACAGCCAGGAGAATATCGCCGCCCTCGTGAAGAGCTGGAGGCAGCTAAAGCCGAGAGGCGGTGGTATGAGGAGGCAGCACGGAAGCGAGGCTGGAAACCGGTGAGTCAAGCCCAAAAATGTCTTGGGGGGGGGGGGGGGCTACAAGGGAGTGTGGCGAAGTCAGGTAGGAGACCTGCGCCAACTCCTCGAGCTTACCGTGGAGAGCGAGAGTACGGGCAGACACCGTGTTATGCGGTAGAGCGCACGGTGTCTCCTGTACGTGTGCATAGCCCGGTGCGTGTTATTCCACCTCCCCGCACAGGCAGGGCTAGATTGAGTATTGAGCCGGATGTCATGAAGCCGGCCCAACGCATCTGGCCACCAGTGCGTCTCCTCGGGCCGGCATACATGGCACCAGCCTTACGTATGGTGTCCCCGGTTCGCATACACAGCCCAGTGCGGGTTATTCCACCTCCCCGCATTGGACGGGCTACGGGGAGCATACAACCAGGTAAGGTTGGGCAGGCTCAGTGCTCAAGGGAGCCAGTACGCCTGCATGGTCCGGTATATCCGGCGCCACGTCCCCGCCCCAGCCCAGTACCACCAGTGCCGGCACCACGCACCAAGCCTCCTGTGCGTCTCCAGAGCCCTGTTCCTCCTCCACGCACTAGCCCTATGGTGCGTGTCTCCTGCCCATTACCACCAGTGCCTACACCACGCACTAAGCCTCCTGTGCGCCTCCAGAGTCCTGTGCGTCCTGTTGCTGCTCCCCGCACTAGCCTGAAGGTGCGTGTCCTTAGCCCGGTACCTCCAGTTCCGGCACCACGCACCAGGCCTACAGTGCGCCTCAGCCGGCCAGAGTCTGCCGTCTGCCCAGCGGCGCCTGAGCTGCCCGTCTGCCCAGCGGCGCCTGAGCTGCCCGTCTGCCCAACGGCGCCTGAACTGCCCGTCTGCCAAACGGCGCCTGAACTGCCCGTCTGCCCAACGGCGCCTGAACTGCCCGTCTGCCCAACGGCGCCTGAACTGCCCGTCTGCCCAACGGCGCCTGAACTGCCCGTCTGCCCAACGGCGCCTGAACTGCCCGTCTGCCCAACGCCGTCTGAACTGTCCGTCTGCCACGCGCCGCATGAACTGCCTGTCTGTACTGAGCCTTCAAAGCCGCCCGTCTGCCATGAGCCTTCAGAGCCGCCCGTCTGCCATGAGCCTTCAGAGCCGCCCGTCTGCCATGAGCCTTCAGAGCCGTCCGCCAGACAGGAGCCGCTAGAGCCGTCCGCCAGACAGGAGCCGCCAGAGCCTTCCGCCAGACAGGAGCCGCCAGAGCCTTCCGCCAGACAGGAGCCGCCAGAGCCTTCCGCCAGACAGGAGCCGCCAGAGCCTTCCGCCAGACAGGAGCCGCCAGAGCCTTCCGCCAGACAGGAGCCGCCAGAGCCTTCCGCCAGACAGGAGCCGCCAGAGCCGTCCGCCAGCCATGACCAGCCAGAGCCGTCCGCCAGCCATGACCAGCCAGAGCCGTCAGCCAGCCATGACCAGCCAGAGCCGTCAGCCAGCCATGACCAGCCAGAGCCGTCAGCCAGCCATGACCAGCCAGAGCCGTCAGCCAGCCATGACCAGCCAGGCATGACCAGCCAGAGCCGTCAGCCAGCCATGACCAGCCAGAGCCGTCAGCCAGCCATGACCAGCCAGAGCCGTCAGCCAGCCATGACCAGCCAGAGCTGCCGTCCTTCAGTCATGAGCTGCCGTCCTTCAGTCATGAGCTGCCGTCCTTCAGTCATGAGCTGCCCTTTAGTCATGAGCTGCCCTCCAGTCATGAGCTGCCCTCCAGTCATGAGCTGCCCTCCAGTCATGAGCTGCCCTCCAGTCATGAGCTGCCCCTCAGCCCGGAGCTGCCCCTCAGCCCGGAGCTGCCCCTCAGCCCGGAGCTGCCCCTCTGTCCTGAGCTACCTCTCTGTCCTGAGCTACCGCTCTGTCCTGAGCTACCTCTCTGTCCTGAGCTACCTCTCTGTCCTGAGCTACCTCTCTGTCCTGAGCTACCTCTATGTACTGAGCTACCTCTATGTCCTGAGTTATCTAGGGGGGACCGGTGTTAAGGTTCCTAGACCAGGGTCGGGGGCGAGGATCGCCACTCGGAGGACGCTAAGGAGGGGGACAAAGACAATGGTGGAGTGGTGTCCTCGTCCTGCGCCGGAGCCGCCACCGCGGACAGATGCCCACCCAGACCCTCCCCTTGAGTTTTAGGGGTGCGTCCGGAGTTCGCACCTTGAGGGGGGGGTTCTGTCACGTTCCTGACCTGTTTTCTGTTGTTTTGTATGTGTTTAGTTGGTCAGGGCGTGAGTTGGGGTGGGCATTCTATGTGTTGTGCTTCTATGTTGGGGTTAATGTGTTGCCTGATATGGTTCTCAATTAGAGGCAGGTGTTTGACGTTTCCTCTGATTGAGAACCATATTAAGGTAGGCTGTTCTCACTGTTTGTTTGTGGGTGATTGTCTTCCGTGTCTGTATGTCTACCACACGGGACTGTTTCGTTTGTCATTCGTGTATGTAGTCTGTTCCTGTTCGTGCGTTCTTCATAGTTTGTAAGTTCTTGTCAGGTCTGTCTACATCGTTTATTTGTTTTGTAGTCTGTTATAGTGTTTTCGTCTTACTTTAATAAATATCATTATGTCCACATTCCACGCTGCGCTTTGGTCCAATCCATACTCCTCCTCTTCAGACGAAGAGGAGGAGAATGACCGTTACAGTAACCTAACAAAATGTTGGAAAAAGTCAAGTGGTCTGAATACTTTCCGAAGGCATTGTATATCAGTACACTCAACAACTTATGCACTACGAAACTTATATTCGATCAAATAAACCTCAGGTAGCAAGTAGGCCATTATTTTTTGTAGACCAAATTTGACACTTTCTCAGATTTTCTGCCGAGTTAGGACTCTCTTCCTCGCTGGTTATAATAATAACTATGGGAGAGCAGACTGGAATTGAGCATTTTATTCAATGGTAAACGGCCTGAGTGAACTGTCATCATTTATCCACCATCTTTGATATAACATTAGCGCTTGGCTCGTTCTCATGCCGCATTCAAGACAACTCGGAACTCTGTCATTTTCGTATTGGAAACTTGTTGCAAAAAGTTTCACACTTGGAAAGTATCAGCAAAGAGTTTATCACTAAACCAAGATAGACCACAGCCTCTCGTTTCCAATGTGAATAAATTAGTCATAGTGTGCAGAACAAACAAGGAGGTGGGCAGAGACAAGCACGAGCTAGCAAGATCCTATTGGCGCGTCTGCATATTTCTGTTAGGGAACGCCTACTCTGTGAGGTGTGCATGTGCAATTCCATCTTCTCTCACTGCCGGCTACTGGGCTTCCTTTCACCACCATATTTGGTAGTGAGTGGAAAAGCCAAGCGGATGCTTCACATTTATACATCTGGTGAAATATCTGTCTCATTGTTCTATCTGTGGTATCAGAATCAACTAATAGGAACCTCCACGCAAAAAAAAATGTAGCTACGCAAATGTTTTAACTCTGAGGTTTCGAGTTTCGAAAAGTCTTGAAAGCATTGTTGCCATGTTCACGGTTTTCCTGCCAAATTGGGATACTTTGAAAACGATGTGGTGAAAATGTATTGGTTGCGGGTTTTTGGGCTATTTCTAAGTTGCACCGCCACTGTCATGGCATTCCTCTTAAAAGATATACAGTATATTTCACTGTGATCTGCTGCTTCCTGTCAGGCTATCACGACCCAGGATAAGACCCAGATACAGACAGGAGGCGGATAGTTCGATTCTCAGATGATTTATTATAATACGGGGCAGGCAAAAGGCAGGTCGAGGGCAGGCAGAGGTTCGTAACCAGGTCAGAGTCAGGCAGGTTCAGGACAGGCAGAAAGGTCAGAACTGGGAAGACTAGAAACAAAAACTTGAGAACAGGAAAAAAATAGGAAACACGCTGGTATGACCTGACAATACAAGACGAACAGGCAACAGACAAAGAGAAAACGCAGGTATAAATACACAGGGGATAATGGTGAAAAATGAGAGACACCTGGTGGCAGTTGGAGACAAGCACAAGCCAGGTGAAACAGATCAGGGTGTGACACAGGCAGTGAGGCAGGCTGTTGCTGACCTAAGACCTAAGAGGTATGTATCAGATGTTCAACATGCTCTGCTCACACCTACTGTGATGGTCCGGGCCTAAACCACACAAAAACACTAGACACTATTTGACACATTAACACATTTGAGTTAACAGCAGTGAATGGATGGCGAGCAGCAGATCGTTTGAACTTTTTCATGTTGTTGCTAAGAGGAAATACTCTGAGATTATGTAATACTTTACCTCAGGATACAAAGAACGATTACAACAGCATTCACTTTCACTGCTAACTCAAATTGTTTAATCCAAACAGTCCATTCGCCTTCTTTCCCCCTCAAAAGATTCTGGCATGAGCACCTGCCGGTTAATCCTCCTGTCCATGGCACCTGGCTGATTCACCACCGGCTGTCGTTCGGTTGGTGGTTGTTTGATTGCTGTTCCCAGGTTGTTCGACTTCTCCCTCCATTTTCACACCAAAGTGGCTTTGCAGCGCCATTTTGAGCCACCAGAACATGCTGACTGGAATCGTGCATTTTTCTTTTTTCAGGACAGAAAAATGTAAAGTGGGTGAGTGCATTCGTGACTTTGGGTATGATTTAAGCAGGCTAGCTTCAAAGGTTTATCCAGATTATAGTGCGAGCACACCTGATTCACTGGCACAAGACCACTTTATTACACACATTGGGTGCAGTGATCTTTGTATGCACCTGCGCAAAGGAGTACCAAAAATGTTGGAAGAAGTATTGCTACAGAGCTTGATCAGATACAGCCCGGACCAGGGGAGGGGAGGGGGGGGGGGGGGTCTAGTTTCCCCGGGAACGACAGAGGACGACCTATGTCGACCAATAGCAAGGTCTGCTGGCACTGTGGTTGCTCATTGCACATGAAGAAGAAGAAAAAAGTCCTTACATGGAAAAGGATGGTGCAGCATCGGTATACATGCACAGCTGACCAGTCCACAGCAAGGATTACTTCATGTGTTGTGGGGAGTGGTGTTTACCTGGAGAACAAAATTGCTGATTTCGAGTGTGAGGTTCTGGTGGACTCAGGGGCCCCGGTGGACTCGGGGGCCCAGGTTTCCATTGTACATGAACAGGCATGGAGAAATGCTACTGGAGGTAAGAGTGGTACATTGCAACCATACCACAGCACGGTTAAATTAGCAAATGGACAGTTTCTCTCAGTCCTGGGGAGCTGGTCCACAGTCATGAACATGGACGGTTTGAATCTGACCTGGGATTTTGTATTCGCTAGCGACGCAGACCAGTGTGAACTGATAGGGACAGACTTCCTGGTAAATTACGGGGCTGTAATGTACTTGATTTGAGAAAAGAATACATGTTGTGTTTTGGACAACCAGATTCCGTTGATTTTTCTGAGTAGGGGAAGGGGGAGTGTGTAATGTGGTAATGAAGAATGACACGATTATCCCCTCCGGAAGTGAAATATTTATAACTGGTAAAGTTGATGGTACAGTAAACAATAACAAAACTGAGGCTCTTCTTGAACCCTGTGTTAAAGTCACTGATACAAGTAACCTGTTGGTAGCATGTAGCGCTTTGCAGCTCAGTGATAGAGGAAACTGCCAGTGCATATGATGAATGTAACTCTGGAATCACAGTTACCGAGGGAGGGCCCTGAACTGGGGGGGGGGGTTCTCTATCTAGGAGAAGGGTAGTGAAGACATTATCGTTGCTAGGCTACAGGATTCTAACCAGCTGCCGTACTCTCCCACCACAGCAGAGTGGGACGTAAAAACAGTTCATCCGAAAGCTGGACATGGATTTCAGCCAGCTAACTGAGGTGCAGCTGAGAGCTGTAAAGGAATTGGTGGAAAGGTATGTGGAAGTGTTTAACACTGGTGATTTACTTAACAGCGGGCGCCTGTTCATCTGTAAGCAGTTTCACAAGCATTTGCAGGACATGTTAGAAAAGGGGAAGCAGTAACAGTGGCCAAGAAACTGGTAGAGGAATCTTTGTTGAAGCTAGGCATTCCTCGCTCTATCCATAGTGACCAGCGGTGAAAATTTTCAATCAACTCTTTTTAGAGAGATGCAATCTTTTACAAATGAACAAAACACGAACCACTCTGTACAACCCACAATCAGATGGGTTTTAGTGGAAAGAATGAACAGAACTCTGATAAATAAGCTGCCACTTTTTGTGAATGACAATTTCACAAAGAAATTGGGATGAGATACTCCCATATGTGGATGATGTCATAGAGGAGTAGTTTTGAATCTTCCACGGGGTTCCCTCTATACAGGGTGCTGTTCGGTACCGAAATGACTTTACCGGTTGATGTGGTTATGGGAACAGGCAGGAACAAAATGAAGGGAAACATTATGTTTCTCAGTGGCTGCGTTTCAAACTTATATAAGACACTCCTTCATCCTCTTACCTTCGCAATGGGGGAATCCCCGCAGCCATATTTGTCGTCGGTCCTAATGATTAGCCCAGCAAGGGAAGTTTGCAATGTAAGCCCCTCAGCCCTCGTTTTTAATGGAGTTTGTGAATGTACATTTATGTTCACTTCGGGGGCCTGAAACACCCCATAATTCAATTTGCAATGATTGTACATCTAAGAAAAGTCTCAACATCAATATGGAGTCAACATACAAGTGTAAGTAAAAACGAATGTAAATAAGTTAGAAATTGTGCTACTAATGCACAAACACATCTCATAAAAGTAATGATATTTTTGTTTGGTTATCTTTTGGAAAGAAATAAAACATTTTCCTCCTTCGGAAGTTCCAGCTAGGCAGGCTAACGCTAGTTGGCTAATTAATTTGCTAGCTATCATACAGTCGGCGTATATTAATAATTATATATTTAAAATAAGTAGATATGCAATCATAATTGACTGTAGCGCCTATAAAGCACCCACAAGCTACCGGTGGCTGAAAACACAATCATCGCTGATAAATTTCCAGGCAAGAGCGGTCCATTTAAAATGAATTCCTTCCTCCCTCGCCCTGCAAGTGTATACTCGTCAGACGTCATGATACGTCATCAGAAGTGTCCACTTAATGTGAGGGCTGAGAGGATAAGGTGTGTCTGTTAAGTGTTTGGAATGCAGCCAGTATGTGCGAAAGGTGCAAGGGTATTTTAAGCACTGTAAGGGAAGCTGTGAAGAGAAATCCCCTTAAAGCCACAGGCAAACAAAAGCAATACTTTAAATCTAAAGGGTGACACCACAGAGATATGAGGAAAATTAATGTGTGGCTTAGAGACTATCAGAGGAAAAAGGGGTTGTCACTCAAACTGATAAAATAAATTCAAGGGTCCTTTCAAAATTGCGAAAAGAAACTGTCAGAGGTGCTGTATGAAGTAGTACAGTGTAATGGACCGTCATGCCGTGGTTCACTACAACAGGCTCAAACCTTACTTTGGGGTTGTTTCAGAGCATGAGGTCACTGACACGGGACAAGAGACTGAGTTGAGTTGAGCACTGACTTATTTGTGCCTAGTCAGACATACTACCCCCCTCAAGGAAACACGCTACCCCTGAGGAAAAAAGCAACTAAAGTTGCCTAGGTTACCCTTCAGGAGAAGGGTGGGGGACATTGTGAGACTGTGGGTCCCAAGGGATGTTAATGCCTTAGAGGAACGGGAACTGGACACAGTCAGGACTGAAAGCTCAGCCGAAGACACAAAGACTCGTACCACGCAAACGGATGTGGGAAGAGCCCGTAAGTTTGCGCTGTTGGGAAGAACCCGTTTATAGTCTGCATTGTTGGGAAGGACCTGTCAGTCTGCATTGTTGGGAAGGACCTGTCAGTCTGCATTGTTGGGAAGAGCCTGTCAGTCTGCATTGTTGGGAAGGACCTGTCAGTCTGCATTGTTGGGAAGGACCCGTAAGTCTGCATTGTTGGGAAGGGCCTGTAAGTCTGCATTGTTGGGAAGGGCCTGTAAGTCTGCATTGTTGGGAAGAGCCTGTAAGTCTGCATTGTTGGGAAGAGCCTGTAAGTCTGCATTGTTGGGAAGAGCCTGTAAGTCTGCATTGTTGGGAAGAGCCTGTAAGTCTACATTGTTGGGAAGAGCCTGTAAGTCTACATTGTTGGGAAGAGCCTGTAAGTCTACATTGTTGGGAAGAGCTTGTAAGTCTGCATTGTTGGGAAGAGCCTGTAAGTCTGCATTGTTGGGAAGAGCCTGTAAGTCTGCATTGTTGGGAAGAGCCTGTAAGTCTGCATTGTTGGGAAGAGCCTGTAAGTCTGCATTGTTGGGAAGAGCCTGTAAGTCTGCATTGTTGGGAAGGGCCTGTAAGTCTGCATTGTTGGGAAGGGCCTGTAAGTCTGCATTGTTGGGAAGGGCCGTAAGTCTGCATTGTTGGGAAGGGCCTGTAAGTCTGCATTGTTGGGAAGGGCCTGTAAGTCTGCATTGTTGGGAAGGGCCTGTAAGTCTGCATTGTTGGGAAGAGCCTGTAAGTCTACATTGTTGGGAAGAGCCTGTAAGTCTACATTGTTGGGAAGAGCCTGTAAGTCTACATTGTTGGGAAGAGCTTGTAAGTCTGCATTGTTGGGAAGAGCCTGTAAGTCTGCATTGTTGGGAAGAGCCTGTAAGTCTGCATTGTTGGGAAGAGCCTGTAAGTCTGCATTGTTGGGAAGAGCCTGTAAGTCTGCATTGTTGGGAAGAGCCTGTAAGTCTGCATTGTTGGGAAGAGCCTGTAAGTCTGCATTGTTGGGAAGAGCCTGTAAGTCTGCATTGTTGGGAAGGGCCTGTAAGTCTGCATTGTTGGGAAGGGCCTGTAAGTCTGCATTGTTGGGAAGGGCCGTAAGTCTGCATTGTTGGGAAGGGCCTGTAAGTCTGCATTGTTGGGAAGGGCCTGTAAGTCTGCATTGTTGGGAAGGGCCTGTAAGTCTGCATTGTTGGGAAGAGCCTGTAAGTCTGCATTGTTGGGAAGAGCCTGTCAGTCTGCATTGTTGGGAAGAGCCTGTCAGTCTGCATTGTTGGGAAGGGCCCGTAAGTCTGCATTGTTGGGAAGGACCCGTAAGTCTGCATTGTTGGGAAGGACCCGTAAGTCTGCATTGTTGGGAAGGGCCCGTAAGTCTGCATTGTTGGGAAGGGCCCGTATGTCTGCATTGTTGGGAAGGGCCCGTATGTCTGCATTGTTGGGAAGGGCCCGTATGTCTGCATTGTTGGGAAGGGCCCGTATGTCTGCATTGTTGGGAAGGGCCTGTATGTCTGCATTGTTGGGAAGGGCCTGTATGTCTGCATTGTTGGGAAGGGCCTGTATGTCTGCATTGTTGGGAAGGGCCTGTATGTCTGCATTGTTGGGAAGGGCCTGTATGTCTGCATTGTTGGGAAGGGCCTGTATGTCTGCATTGTTGGGAAGGGCCTGTATGTCTGCATTGTTGGGAAGAGCCTGTAAGTCTGCATTGTTGGGAAGAGCCTGTAAGTCTGCATTGTTGGGAAGAGCCCGTCAGTCTGCGTTGTTGGGAAGAGCCCGTCAGTCTGCGTTGTTGGGAAGAGCCCGTCAGTCTGCGTTGTTGGGAAGGGCCCGTAAGTCTGCATTGTTGGGAAGGACCCGTAAGTCTGCATTGTTGGGAAGGACCCGTAAGTCTGCATTGTTGGGAAGGACCCGTAAGTCTGCATTGTTGGGAAGGACCCGTAAGTCTGCATTGTTGGGAAGGGCCTGTATGTCTGCATTGTTGGGAAGGGCCTGTATGTCTGCATTGTTGGGAAGGGCCTGTATGTCTGCATTGTTGGGAAGGGCCTGTATGTCTGCATTGTTGGGAAGGGCCTGTATGTCTGCATTGTTGGGAAGGGCCTGTATGTCTGCATTGTTGGGAAGGGCCTGTAAGTCTGCATTGTTGGGAAGGGCCTGTAAGTCTGCATTGTTGGGAAGGGCCTGTAAGTCTGCATTGTTGGGAAGGGCCTGTAAGTCTGCATTGTTGGGAAGAGCCTGTAAGTCTGCATTGTTGGGAAGAGCTTGTAAGTCTGCATTGTTGGGAAGGACCTGTAAGTCTGCATTGTTGGGAAGAGCCTGTCAGTCTGCATTGTTGGGAAGGACCCGTAAGTCTGCATTGTTGGGAAGGACCCGTAAGTCTGCATTGTTGGGAAGAGCCTGTAAGTCTGCATTGTTGGGAAGGACCTGTAAGTCTGCATTGTTGGGAAGGACCTGTAAGTCTGCATTGTTGGGAAGAGCCTGTCAGTCTGCATTGTTGGGAAGGACCCCTTAAGTCTGCATTGTTGGGAAGAGCCCGTTTATAGTCTGCATTGTTGGGAAGGACCCGTAAGTCTGCCTTTCATTGTTTGCCTACACCTCTTGTTTACGAAACGTGACAAATAAAATGTGAACTTTTTACTCCTCCGTGGGTGGCCTTGTGAGTCCCAATGATCCTAAGAGCTGATTCTAATGACCCTGTCGTCTCACGGAAAGGTCGAGGGGGTGGTTCTAGACTAGGGGCGGTTCTAGACTAGGGGCGGTTCTAGACTAGGGGCGGTTCTAGACTAGGGGCGGTTCTAGACTAAGGGCGATCCAAAACTAGTCCCTCCGTCTGATAACCAGAAGGAATGGGACACACCCCTAGCACATCCACCTCCTTACCCCCTGTAGATCTGCCCCTGGTGCAAATATCATCATCGTGCACCTCCCCTTGTTAAAAGGCTATTCATGTATTTTATGAGGAACACTGTCTAATACTGTAACTCTGTGTGGGACAGTATTGGGGTTGAGCGAGGGATACCTAAATGGTGGTGAGTTGCTTCATGTAGTGCAACTTGCAAGCAGCCCATTGGAGGAGGCAGTGAGGAAGAGAACAGCCCATTGGAGGAGGCAGTGAGGACGAGAACAGCCCATTGAACAGATAGTGAGAGACCGGCCCTCTCCTCAGCATTGGAGGAGGCAGTGAGGAAGAGAACAGCCCATTTGAGGAGGCAGTGAGGAAGAGAACAGCCCATTGGAGGAGGCAGTGAGGACGAGAACAGCCCATTGGAGGAGGCAGTGAGGACGAGAACAGCCCATTGGAGGAGGCAGTGAGGACCCATTGGAGGAGGCAGTGAGGACGAGAACAGTCCATTTGGAGGAGGCAGTGAGGACGAGAACAGCCCATTGGAGGAGGCAGTGAGGACCCATTGGAGGAGGCAGTGAGGACGAGAACAGTCCATTTGGAGGAGGCAGTGAGGACGAGAACAGCCCATTGGAGGAGGCAGTGAGGACGAGAACAGCCCATTTGGAGGAGGCAGTGAGGACGGGAACAGCCCATTGGAGGAGGCAGTGAGGACGGGAACAGCCCATTGGAGGAGGCAGTGAGGACGGGAACAGTCCATTGGAGGAGGCCGTGAGGAAGAGAACAGTCCATTGGAGGAGGCCGTGAGGAAGAGAACAGCCCATTGGAGGAGGCCGTGAGGAAGAGAACAGCCCATTGGAGGAGGCCGTGAGGAAGAGAACAGCCCATTGGAGGAGGCAGTGAGGAAGAGAACAGCCCATTGGAGGAGGCAGTGAGGACGAGAACAGCCCATTGGAGGAGGCAGTGAGGACGAGAACAGCCCATTGGAGGAGGCAGTGAGGACGAGAACATGCATATCACTGATAGGTTTATTCAGAAGGGAAAATGTTTCAAATATGTTCAAATTCATCTGCAAGTCCTCCCAATGCAAATATTGTTTAAAGTAAGATGTAATTAACTGAACTAAAATGGGGATTGTGAAACTATGAATTATGCTATTTCTGTTTACCCAGCAAGAATTTATTCAGAGGGAAAAAAACTATTTGGGGCCACCAGCTGTTCGTTATCCAAAAAATGTGGGTTCCCAAATGTTTGGGGCCCACGACACCATTTTGATATTTAAAAAAAATTGTGACCCCACCATGTAAAAAAAAAAAAAAAAAAAAAAAAAAAAGTGATATAATCAACAGACAATGTTAACTTTTTTAAATTGGGGCTATGACAGTCTATTACAAATCAGTATGACAGTACTTTTGACAGTATTTCAATCTGAAGGAAGTATGGTTTGAAGCAGGGACATAGACACACCAGGCCCACCCACTCAGATTTTTATACTCTTTACTTGTCAGTGTTCCAAACGGGACATTTATTTGTCTTTTTACCTAAACATGCAAACACTATCAGATACAATGAATTGCAAGCAGTGCAGTGGGTTAGTCAGATTTGAATAAATATAACAGAACAGATGACCTGGAATGACATTCACTCTCACGGGATGGGTTGCCAAAAATAACTAACTGAAAGCCCCACCCCCAATAAGCCACAAAAATGACTGCATTGAGGCATACAGTAGCAAGAAAAAGTATGTGAACCCATTGGAATTACCTGGATTTCTGCATAAATTAGTCATAAAATGTTATCTGATCTTCATCTTAGTCACAACAATAGACGAACACAGTCTGCTTAAACCTATAACACACAAATTATTGTATTTTTCTTGTCTATATTGAATACATCATTTAAACATTCACAGTGTAGGTTGGAAAAAGCATGTGAACCCCTAGGCTAATGACTTCTCCAAAAGCTAATTGGAGTCAGGAGTCAGCTAACCTGGAATCCAATCAGTGAGAAGATTGGAGATGTTGGTTAGAGCTGCCCTGCCTTATAAAAAACACTCACAACATTTGAGTTTGCTATTCACAAGAAGCGTTGCCTGATGTGAACCGTGCTTTGAACAAAAGAGATCTCAGAAGACCTAAGATCAAGAATTGTTGACTTGCATTAAGCTGGAAAGGGTTAAAGAAGTATCTCTAAAAGCCTTGATGTTCATCAGTCCACGGTAAGACAAATTGTCTATAAATGGAGAAAGTTCAGCACTGTTGCCACTTTCCCTGGGAGTGGTCGTCCTGCAAAGATGACATTCTGCACAGTGCAGAATGCTCAACAAGGTTAAGAAGAATCCGACTTCTGGAGTGGCCCAGTCAGAGTCCTGACCTCAACCCTATTTAAAATGCTGTGGCATGACCTCGAGAGCGGTTCACACCAGACATCCTAAAAATATTGTTGAACTGAAACAGTTTTGTAAAGATGAATGGTCCAAAATTCCTCCTGATCGTTGTGAAAGTCTGATCCGCAACTACAGAAAACATTTGGTTGAGTTCATTGCTGCCAAAGGAGGGTCAACCAATAATTAAATGCAAGAGTTCACATACTTTTTCCACCCTACACTGTGAATGTTTACACAGTGTGTTCAATAAAGACATGAAAACGTATAATTCTTTGTGTGTTATTAGTTTAAGCAGACTGTGTTTGTCTGTTGTTGTAACTTAGATGAAGATCAGATCTAATGTTATGACCAATTTATGCAGAAATCCAGGTCATTCCAAAGGGTTCACATACTTTTTCTTGCCGCTGTATGTAACTGTGTTTCTATGGCTAATATGCACCATGCCACTGTCTATTTCATTTGTTCATGTATCCAACACGATGGCTCATAATCCAATGTCTTATCACAGTCTAATTTCAGCAGGCCCCACCCACCAATGAATTTATGGCCATGTCATTGGTTTGAAGTGACTGAAATGCATCAGAACGGTATTAGTTCAGAAGATCATCAGGAAATACTTTTGTATCATCATCTATGTATAAAAGAACATCATCATTGATAATGTTCTTTATCCCCCCCAGTCTGATTTGGTGCCTGGTCTTGTCCACTCTGTTCTAATGAGGACTGGAGGCATCGTAGAGGAAAACAGAGTCTCGTCTTTCAGTGATTGGGTCATAATAATTTATTGTTTAACCTTTTGTCAATAGGGGGAGCAGTTAGCATTTATTTTTTCTGGGTGTCGCCAAATTAAACTGCCTCGTGCTCAATTCTTGCTCGTACAATATGCATATTATTAATTCTATTGGATAGAAAACACTCTCTAGTTTCATAAAACGTTGGAATTATGTCTGTGGGTGACCCAGAACTCTTTCTACAGCGAAATCCATGACAGATAGTGCGAAGGTCTGAGAGCGAAGCTCTGGTTTCAGATCAGTTTTTAAGGTCTGTGTGTATCCTATGGAACGACATGAACTGCACCCGCCTTCCCCTGGATGTCAGTAACCAATGAGAAGTGGAATGGGCTTTCTGCGTAGCTCTCAGAGGTTATAAAAGACCAAGGAGTGAGAGTAGCCCCCTTTTCGACGCTGGCCATTACGCAGGAAGGGACCTCCGGATGCCATTTTCAAAGGCTCGGTTATCAACGTGGAATGTATCCGTCTGTAATTTAATTCGATATAGGAGTTAGAAACATCATAACGTAGTTAATTTAAACCGTTTTATAGCAATTTATATCCGTTTAGTGCGATTTTGATGCATTTCTATGTGATGCTCTATGAAGCTTTGGGCACGTTTCGGGGTCCCGGTCGAACGTTAGCGGGCATTTCGACGGACAGAGGACATCTTTCGACCACAAGAAGATTAGACCCAAGAAAGGATACATTGCCCAAGAATCTGATGGAAAATCACCTCAAAGTAAGAAATATTTAATATGATAAATCGTTGTTCTGTCGAAATATTTTAAACGCATATTGCGCCATTTTGTTTTGTATCCCTTCGCTTGGCGAACCCTGTATTGCACAGTAAGGATAATTTTAGAAATGTAAATCAGCGATTGCATTAAGAACTAATTTGTCTTTCGATTCCTGTCAACCCTGTATTTTTTAGTCAAGTATATGATTAGCTTTCGATTAAACTAGATCACTCTGAAAGATGACGTCCGACATTTTGAGGCGTGATTTGCTACTATTTTCATTGTATAACCACGTTTTTTTATGGCTAAATATGCACATTTTCGAACAAACAATATATGTATGTTGTAATATGATGTTACAGGAGTGTCAACGGAAGAATTCTGAGAAGGTTAGTGAAAAAATTTATATATTTTGGCGATGATTACGTTATCGCTCTCTTTGGCTTGAATCGATGCTCTGGTAATGTTTGCACATGTGGTATGCTAACTTATCGATTTATTGTGTTTTCGCTGTAAAACGCTTAGAAAATCTGAAATATTGTCTGAAATCACAAGATCTGTGTCTTTCCATTGCTATGCTTTGTCTATTTTTATGAACTGTTTTATGATGAGTAAATTGGTCATACACGTTGCTCTCTGTAGTAATTCTAGTCGATTTGTGATGGTGGGTGCAATTGTAAACTGTGATTTCTACCTGAAATATGCACATTTTTCTAACAAAACCTATCCTATACCATAAATATGTTATCTGACTGTCATCTGATGAGGTTTTTTCTTGGTTAGTGGCTATCAATATCTTTATTTGGCCGAATTGATGATAGCTAGTGATGGAGTAAGAAACTGATGGAGTTAGAAAAGTGGTGTATTTTGCTAACGTGGTTAGCTAATAGATTTACATATTGTGTCTTCCCTGTAAAACATTTTAAAAAACAGAAATGATGGGTTTATTCACAAGATCTGTATCTTTCATCTGGTGTCTTGGACTTGTGATTTAATGATATTTAGATGCTACTATTTACTTGTGAAGCTATGCTAGCTATGCTAATCAGTGTGGGGGGGGTGGGGGGTGATCCCGGATCCGGGTTTCTGAGGCAGTAAAAGTTAAATGTTCGAAAGATAGAGACACATTTGTCAGAAAACTGCCTCTAACGGCTACCAGAGGTTACTGACATAACCCCAGTTCTGTGAACCAAGCACAATTTGTAAAGGTTATATTTCATAGATTCTCAGTTGTCAGAAAGCCCGCCTACTCGACCAATCAGATGAGGGAGTGTGATGACACAAACATATTCCGGTTGGTGGGAATCACCTAATTTTCAAAATGGTGAGAGTCATTGAACAAAGGCATCTTCTATAGGGGAGAGTTTTGTTAAGAGCTGCGACGCTCATATCGGCAACAAAAAAAAATTCAGAAAACAAAAGGTTAAATTGATACACACCTTTTTATCGGGTTAGTGTTCCCACACGGCCATGTTTCCATATTACAGCCGTTGTTTACAGAAGACAGAGTGGGTTACCTGTGCTAATTAGCTATCTGCGTCTCTGAAAACACCTGTCTCTAAATGGAAGACAGACACCACAAACAACGTTGTCACTGAAAAATAGTGTCGGCTGCAACTCTATTAAAACGGGTTAAAACAATGTTTTAGTATTTGTGAAATAATTTTGATGTGACATGAAAGTAGAGAGATATATGTTTCTAGAACTGTACCGCAATTGAGAATCGATTCACACAGATGGAATATTTGGTTGTTTTGGCTTCCAGAGCCAATTCGCCCTTTAAACAGAACATGTAAGGTCCTTGGACTAAGGAGTAGCCTTAACCTCCTTTAGTCCCATATTGGGCCAGCATAAAGGATTCTGTTCCAAGCACAGAGAAGTTATTCTATTTGATAGAGCAAAGTTGTTTGTTTCCCTACAAGTCTTTCACTCTAATAGTAATCATTTATGTTATTGACCCTGTAACAGATACACCGCCTTTTGGAAGGAAAACATCTCAGCTGGGAGAATAAAAGTCTCATTTCAATGGTGTTTCATTTCGAAGTTGTGAACATGAAGACGTATTAATGCCACCAGGGGAAAGACAGACAACAAAACCCAAAGAGAAATATGCTGCTGAAATTAACAAGGCGGCAGTAAATTCAAACACAGATCACTGTAATTTAAACCATTTTAATAATATTGAAGGACTAACAATGGAATGTTCCTCAATAAAATGAAAGAAGATTAGACTTTAAACTGGTGTCTCAACTCTGTGGTCACTAAAGATCCCATGGGGGGGTTATATTTGTCCTGTTTTCACTGCATATCAAACTGTATTCCTATCATGCAATACTGTGTATAAAATTACCATGTATGAAGTGTTGGGAAGGAATGGATGACATGTAATCCGTTACACGTAAGGGATTACACAAATACGGTAAATGTAATCCGTTACATTACCAGCTAAAATATTGTAATCAGATTACAGATACTTTTGAAAAATTGGATTACTTTTAAATACAGAAAGGATATTTGACAAAGAAAAATCTTTGACATTTCTCTGTTTTCTCAATGACCTTCAAATCAGCATTGAAAAAAGTGGCAAGTTTAAGTTTGTTCCACCTGAGCGAGTCTGACCACCAATCAGAGACCACTACGATGACACGCCAAATGATGACCACCAATCAGAGACCACTACGATGACACACCAAATGTGTTTGATGGATCGTGGGTAAAGAGCAGGAATAGGCTTTTGTAGGCTACAGTCCAAGCTATGTCTTCCAATGGTGCGACTGCTGTCAGCATCTAAAGATGATCCAATTTGAATAAACCCTTGGAGGTAAGGATGACAGCAGTGGTGTAGTCTATGACGATACGGATATTACTTATTATTGATATCTACATAGCGCATTGATGTGAATCACACTGCTGCTCTCTCATTTAGCTATTTCCGCCTTACGGATTGTGGTTGTTGTGGATGGCTGTTCACAGATCTAAATGTGCATTTGAACCCAATAATGGTTGAATTCAAGAAGTTTAAGATGCCTATCAATCATTGTTTTTGAAACCAGTGGACAGCCAGTGAAAAATGTGCTCTTGCAACAGCTGCATAGTGTGGATCCCAGCCTATTTAATAAAAGCGGGGCTTTCATTGCTCAATCTAATTCATGTTGATAAGTTTGTTTTAAATCCATAGGCCTAATGAACACATGTTCAAACTCACACACTTTTGATAGACTTAAAGAACTAATCTGTATTTGCTGCATCCATTTTTAGACTTTTAAATTATATCCATTGATTCTTGAAGAATATAACTTATAAATGCCTTATGAGTTTAGTTAAACTGTCACACTCCATGATAACCCAAAATATCAGCTTGTTTTTCTCCAATGTTTGTAAAACATTGTAAATGTAAACAAACACTGTATAGCCTCATAACATGGTTATAACTATAATGTTGATATCATGGATGGTCTGTCCTGTATAGCCTCATAACATGGTTATAACTATAATGTTGATATCATGGATGGTCTGTCCTGTATAGCCTCATAACATGGTTATAACTATAATGTTGATATCATGGATGGTCTGTCCTGTATAGCCTCATAACATGGTTATAACTATAATGTTGATATCATGGATGGTCTGTCCTGTATAGCCTCATAACATGGTTATAACTATAATGTTGATATCATGGATGGTGTGTCCTGTATAGCCTCATAACATGGTTAAAACAATAATGTTGATATCATGGATGGTCTGTCCTGTATAGCCTCATAACATGGTTATAACTATAATGTTGATATCATGGATGGTCTGTCCTGTATAGCCTCATAACATGGTTATAACTATAATGTTGATATCATGGATGGTCTGTCCTGTATAGCCTCATAACATGGTTATAACTATAATGTTGATATCATGGATGGTCTGTCCTGTATAGCCTCATAACATGGTTATAACTATAATGTTGATATCATGGATGGTCTGTCCTGTATAGCCTCATAACATGGTTATAACTATAATGTTGATATCATGGATGGTGTGTCCTGTATAGCCTCATAACATGGTTAAAACAATAATGTTGATATCATGGATGGTCTGTCCTGTATAGCCTCATAACATGGTTATAACTATAATGTTGATATCATGGATGGTCTGTCCTGTATAGCCTCATAACATGGTTATAACTATAATGTTGATATCATGGATGGTCTGTCCTGTATAGCCTCATAACATGGTTATAACTATAATGGTGATATCATGGATGGTCTGTCCTTGCGTCCATATCTCTGTCTATTAATCTGAGAGTGGTTTTCAACTCAAATCAAGGATCCAAATCAGTCCTCTATGACAAAATCAAAAGCTAATAAGTCCTTAGTTTTGGGGTTATGCTCAGGTAAAACAATTTGGCTAATCTATGCTTCCATATTATTATATATTTTTTTTTTTTCATTGTAATTTTTATTTGTTTTATTTTTAAACTTATTTTGTACATATTGTTGCTGCTACCGTCTCTTATGACCGAAAATAACTTCTGGACATCAGAACTGTGATTACTCACCATGCACTGGCAGAAGCTTTTTTTCCCTGTAACGAGTCCGACGAGCCCGACGTGAAGGACATACTGCTTTCCCGGGAACAGGCCCAAATCCCTGTCATTTTCATGAAGAGAAGATGGAGAAAAAGAGTGCGGAGGTCGGGCTGCCTTCTGAGAATTCGTAGACGGTCGAATAAACCCCCACTGCCTTCCATTCTACTAGCTAACGTGCAATTATTGGAAAATAAAATCCACGACCTACGAGGAAGATTAAACTACCAACCGGACATTAAAAACTGTAATATCTTATGCTTCAGGGAGTCGTGGCTGAACGACGACATTATCGACATACAACTGGCTGGTTATACACTGCACCGGCAGGATAGAACGGAGGCCTCTGGTAAGACAAGGGGTGGCGGACTATGTATATTTGTTAACAACAGGTGGTGCAAGATATCTAAGGAAGTTTTCGTAGCTGTCTACATACCACCACAGACCGATGCTGGCACTAAGACCGCACTCAATGAGCTGTATACCGCCATAAGCAAACAGGAAAACGCTCATCCAGAGGAGGTGCTCCTAGTGGCCGGGGACTTTAATGCAGGGAAACTTAAATCCATTTTAACAAATTTCTATCAGCATGTTAAATGTGCAACCAGAGGGGGAAAAACTCTGGAACACCTTTACTCCACACACAGAGAAGCACACAAAGCTCTCCCTCACCCTCCATTTGGCAAATCTGACCATAATTCTATCCTCCTCGACTCCAACACCATCATTAAGTTTGCTGACGACACAACAGTGGTAGGCCTGATCACCGACAACGATGAGACAGCCTATAGGGTAACGATCAGAGGACTGACAGTGTGGTGCCAGGACAACAATCTCTCCCTCAACGTGAGCAAGACAAAGGAGCTGATTGTGGACTGCAGGAAATGGCCGGACGAAAAGGCCCCCCATTAACATTGACAGGGTTGTAGTGGAGCGGGGTCGAGAGTTTCAAGTTCCTTGGTGTCCACAAACTATCATGGTCCAAACACACCAAAACAGTCATGAAGAGGGCATGACAAAACCTTTTCCCCCTCAGGAGACTGAAAAGATTTGGCATGGGTCCACAGATCCTCAAAAAGTTCTACAGCTGCACCATCGAGAGTGTCCTGACCTGTTGCATTACCGCTGGGTATGGCAACTACTTGGCATCTGACCGCAAGGCACTACAGAGGGTAGTGCGTACAGCCCAGTACATCACTGGGACCAAGCTTCCTGCCATCCAGGACCTTTATACTATGTGGTGTCAGAGGAAGCCCATAAAATTGTCAGAGACTCCAGTCACCCAAGTCATAGACTGTTTTCTCTGCTACCGCACGTCAAGTGGTACCGGAGCGCTAAGTCTAGGACCAAATGGCTTCCTAACAGCTTCTACCCCCCAAGCCATAAGACTGCTGAACAATTAATCAAATGGCCACCGGACTATTTACATTGACACCCTTCCCTCCCCTCCATTTGTTTGTACACTGCTGCTACTCGCTGTTTATTATCTATGCATAGTCACTTTACCCCTACCGAGATGTAGAAATTACCTCTAACCTGTACCCCGCACACGGACTCAGTACCCCCTGTATATAGCCTCCACACTGACTCAGTACCGGTACCTCCTGTATATAGCCTCCACACTGACTCAGTACCGGTACCCCCTGTATATAGCCTCCACATTGACTCTGTACCGGTACCCCCTGTATATAGCCTCCACACTGACTCAGTACCGGTACCTCCTGTATATAGCCTCCACACTGACTCAGTACCGGTACCCCCTGTATATAGCCTCCACACTGACTCAGTACCGGTACCCCCTGTATATAGCCTCCACATTGACTCTGTACCGGTACACCCTGTATATAGCCTCCACACTGACTCAGTACCGGTACCTCCTGTATATAGCCTCCACACTGACTCTGTACCGGTACCTCCTGTATATAGCCTCCACATTGACTCTGTACCGGTACCCCCTGTATATAGCCTCCACATTGACTCTGTACCGGTACACCCTGTATATAGCCTCCACATTGACTCGGTACCGGTACCCCCTGTATATAGCCTCCACACTGACTCAGTACCGGTACCTCCTGTATATAGCCTCCACATTGACTCTGTACCGGTACCCCCTGTATATAGCCTCCACATTGACTGTACCGTAACACCCTGTATATAGCCTCCACACTGACTCAGTACCGGTACCCCCTGTATATAGCCTCCACACTGACTCAGTACCGGTACCTCCTGTATATAGCCTCCACACTGACTCAGTACCGGTACCCCCTGTATATAGCCTCCACACTGACTCGGTACCGGTACCTCCTGTATATAGCCTCCACACTGACTCAGTACCGGTACCCCCTGTATATAGCCTCCACACTGACTCAGTACCGGTACCTCCTGTATATAGCCTCCACACTGACTCAGTACCGGTACCCCCCTGTATATAGCCTCCACACTGACTCAGTACCGGTACCTCCTGTATATAGCCTCCACATTGACTCGGTACCGGTACCCCCTGTATATAGCCTCCACACTGACTCAGTACCGGTACCTCCTGTATATAGCCTCCACATTGACTCTGTACCGGTACCTCCTGTATATAGCCTCCACACTGACTCAGTACCGGTACCCCCTGTATATAGCCTCCACACTGACTCAGTACCGGTACCCCCTGTATATAGCCTCCACACTGACTCAGTACCGGTACCTCCTGTATATAGCCTCCACACTGACTCAGTACCGGTACCCCCTGTATATAGCCTCCACACTGACTCAGTACCGGTACCTCCTGTATATAGCCTCCACACTGACTCAGTACCGGTACCCCCTGTATATAGCCTCCACACTGACTCAGTACCGGTACCTCCTGTATATAGCCTCCACACTGACTCAGTACCGGTACCCCCTGTATATAGCCTCCACACTGACTCAGTACCGGTACCTCCTGTATATAGCCTCCACACTGACTCAGTACCGGTACCCCCTGTATATAGCCTCCACACTGACTCAGTACCGGTACCTCCTGTATATAGCCTCCACACTGACTCAGTACCGGTACCCCCTGTATATAGCCTCCACACTGACTCAGTACCGGTACCCCCTGTATATAGCCTCCACACTGACTCAGTACCGGTACCCCCTGTATATAGCCTCCACACTGACTGAGTACCGGTACCCCTGTATATAGCCTCCACACTGACTCAGTACCGGTACCCCCTGTATATAGCCTCCACACTGACTCAGTACCGGTACCCCATGTATATAGCCTCCACATTGACTCTGTACCGGTACCTCCTGTATACAGCCTCCACATTGACTCGGTACCGGTACCCCCTGTATATAGCCTCCACATTGACTCTGTACCGGTACCCCTGTATATAGTCTCCACACTGACTCGGTACCGGTACCCCTGTATATAGCCTCCACATTGACTCTGTACCGGTACCCCTGTATATAGCCTCCACACTGACTCGGTACCGGTACCCCCTGTATATAGCCTCGTTATTGTTATGTTATTGTGTTACTTTTTATTATTTTTTACTTGAGTTTATTTGGTAAATATTTTCTTAACCAACAGTGCAGTTCAAGAAGTGTTAAAGGGCTTGTAAGTAAGCATTTCACTGTAAGGTCTACACTTGTTGTATTCGGCGCATGAGACAAATAAAGTTTGATTTGAAAATAGCTGTGCATCAATGCACCCCATCCAACCTGACAGCGCATTAGAGGATCTGCAGAGAATAATGGGAGAAACTCTACACTGACACATGCACATTTGTGGCCTGCTGGAGGTCATTTTGCAGGGCTCTGGTAGTGCTCCTCCTTGCACAAAGGCGGAGGTAGCGGTCCTGCTGCTGGGTTGTTGCCCTCCTACGGCCTCCTCCACGTCTCCTGATGTACTGACCTGTCTCCTGGTAGCGCCTCCATGCTCTGGACACTACGCTGACAGACACAGCAAACCTTCTTGCCACAGCTCGCATTGATGTGCCATCCTGGATGAGCTGCACTACCTGAGCCACTTGTGTGGGTTGTAGACTCCGTCTCATGCTACCACTAGAGTGAGAGCACCGCCAGCATTCAAAAGTGACCAAAACATCAGCCAGGAAGCATAGGAACTGAGAAGTGGTCTGTGGTCACCACCTGCAGAATCACTCCTTTATTGGGGGTGTCTTGCTAATTGCCATAATTTCCACCTTTTGTCTATTCCATTTGCACAACAGCGTGTGAAATGTATTGTCAATCAGTGTTGCTTCCTAAGTGGACAGTTTGATTTCACAGAAGTGTGATTGACTTGGAGTTACATTGTGTTGTTTAAGTGTTCCCTTTATTTTTTTGAGCAGTGTATATGTTTTAAATTGTATTTTCTCACAGTCCAGCCAGGTAGTGAGTGCATAGGCTACTCGAATGAGAACATATACTGTAAGTGTTTTTTGCAGCACATTGGATATGCTCTGTTGTGTGTCATTACTTCATGCCCTTGTACCTTACTAATTATTTGTGATTGTGTAACATAGAATTGTACCAGATGTGATTAAATGGAGTCCACAAAGATTCTTACTGTGTGGTCATTGATCGTATGTCAACATCACTAGAGTCTGCAGTGTTATTTTATTACATTCTCAACCTTTTATGTTGCTTTTTGTCAATAAGCATGTAAAGAAACAGAATATGAATCAATCACATGAAGGACAAAACACTCACTGTACAGAAAATTATTAGACTAGATGTACATCAGTTCACGTCCTGGGTAAACAATATGAACAGGATTAGACTACATCACGTCCTGGGTAAACAATATGAACAGGATTAGACTAAATCACGTCCTGGGTATACAATATGAACAGGATTAGACTACATCACGTACTGGGTAAACAATATGAACAGGATTAGACTACATCACGTCCTGGGTAAACAATATGAACAGGATTAGACTACATCAGTTACTGGGTAAACAATATGAACAGGATTAGACTACATCAATTACTGGGTAAACAATATGAACAGGATTAGACTACATCACGTCCTGGGTAAACAATATGAACAGGATTAGACTACATCACGTCCTGGGTAAACAATATGAACAGGATTAGACTACATCAGTTACTGGGTAAACAATATGAACAGGATTAGACTACATCAGTTACTGGGTAAACAATATGAACAGGATTAGACTACATCACGTCCTGGGTAAACAATATGAACAGGATTAGACTACATCAGTTACTGGGTAACAATATGAACAGGATTAGACTACATCACATACTGGGTAAACAATATGAACAGGATTAGACTACATCAGTTACTGTGTAAACAATATGAACAGGATTAGACTACATCACGTACTGGGTAAACAATATGAACAGGATCAGACTACATCACGTCCTGGGTAAACAATATGAACAGGATTAGACTACATCAGTTCACGTACTGGGTAAACAATATGAACAGGATTAGACTACATCACGTCCTGGGTAAACAATATGAACAGGATTAGACTACATCAGTTACTGGGTAAACAATATGATCAGGATTAGACTACATCACGTCCTGGGTAAACAATATGAACAGGATTAGACTACATCACGTCCTGGGTAAACAATATGAACAGGATTAGACTACATCAATTACTGGGTAAACAATATGAACAGGATTAGACTACATCACGTCCTGGGTAAACAATATGAACAGGATTAGACTACATCAGTTACTGGGTAAACAATATGAACAGGATTAGACTACATCACGTCCTGGGTAAACAATATGAACAGGATTAGACTACATCAGTTACTGGGTAAACAATATGAACAGGATTAGACTACATCACGTCCTGGGTAAACAATATGAACAGGATTAGACTACATCAGTTACTGGGTAAACAATATGAACAGGATTAGACTACATCACGTCCTGGGTAAACAATATGAACAGGATTAGACTACATCAGTTACTGGGTAAACAATATGAACAGGATTAGACTACATCAGTTACTGGGTAAACAATATGAACAGGATTAGACTACATCAGTTACTGGGCAAACAATATGAACAGGATTAGACTACATCACGTCCTGGGTAAACAATATGAACAGGATTAGACTACATCAGTTACTGGGTAAACAATATGAACAGGATTAGACTACATCACGTCCTGGGTAAACAATATAAACAGGATTAGACTACATCACGTCCTGGGTAAACAATATGAACAGGATTAGACTACATCAGTTACTGGGTAAACAATATGAACAGGATTAGACTACATCACGTCCTGGGTAAACAATATGAACAGGATTAGACTACATCACGTCCTGGGTAAACAATATGAACAGGATTAGACTACATCAGTTACTGTGTAAACAATATGAACAGGATTAGACTACATCAGTTACTGGGTAAACAATATGAACAGGATTAGACTACATCAGTTACTGGGTAAACAATATGAACAGGATTAGACTACATCAGTTCCCGTACTGGGTAAACAATATGAACAGGATTAGACTACATCAGTTACTGGGTAACAATATGAACAGGATTAGACTACATCAATTACTGGGTAAACAATATGAACAGGATTAGACTACATCAGTTACTGGGTAAACAATATGAACAGGATTAGACTACATCACGTCCTGGGTAAACAATATGAACAGGATTAGACTACATCACGTCCTGGGTAAACAATATGAACAGGATTAGACTACATCAATTACTGGGTAAACAATATGAACAGGATTAGACTACATCACGTCCTGGGTAAACAATATGAACAGGATTAGACTACATCACGTCCTGGGTAAACAATATGAACAGGATTAGACTACATCACGTCCTGGGTAAACAATATGAACAGGATTAGACTAAATCACGTACTGGGTAAACAATATGATCAGGATTAGACTACATCAATTACTGGGTAAACAATATGAACAGGATTAGACTACATCACGTCCTGGGTAAACAATATGAACAGGATTAGACTACATCACGTCCTGGGTAAACAATATGAACAGGATTAGACTACATCAGTTACTGGGTAAACAATATGAACAGGATTAGACTACATCACGTCCTGGGTAAACAATATGAACAGGATTAGACTACATCACGTCCTGGGTAAACAATATGAACAGGATTAGACTACATCACGTACTGGGTAAACAATATGAACAGGATTAGACTACATCAGTTCCCGTCCTGGGTAAACAATATGAACAGGATTAGACTACATCACGTCCTGTGTAAACAATATGAACAGGATTAGACTACATCAGTTACTGGGTAAACAATATGAACAGGATTAGACTACATCAGTTACTGGGTAAACAATATGAACAGGATTAGACTACATCAGTTCCCGTACTGGGTAAACAATATGAACAGGATTAGACTACATCAGTTACTGGGTAACAATATGAACAGGATTAGACTACATCAATTACTGGGTAAACAATATGAACAGGATTAGACTACATCAGTTACTGGGTAAACAATATGAACAGGATTAGACTACATCACGTCCTGGGTAAACAATATGAACAGGATTAGACTACATCACGTCCTGGGTAAACAATATGAACAGGATTAGACTACATCAATTACTGGGTAAACAATATGAACAGGATTAGACTACATCAGTTACTGGGTAAACAATATGAACAGGATTAGACTACATCACGTCCTGGGTAAACAATATGAACAGGATTAGACTACATCACGTCCTGGGTAAACAATATGAACAGGATTAGACTACATCACGTACTGGGTAAACAATATGATCAGGATTAGACTACATCAATTACTGGGTAAACAATATGAACAGGATTAGACTACATCACGTCCTGGGTAAACAATATGAACAGGATTAGACTACATCACGTCCTGGGTAAACAATATGAACAGGATTAGACTACATCAGTTACTGGGTAAACAATATGAACAGGATTAGACTACATCACGTCCTGGGTAAACAATATGAACAGGATTAGACTACATCACGTCCTGGGTAAACAATATGAACAGGATTAGACTACATCACGTACTGGGTAAACAATATGAACAGGATTAGACTACATCAGTTCCCGTCCTGGGTAAACAATATGAACAGGATTAGACTACATCACGTCCTGGGTAAACAATATGAACAGGATTAGACTACATCACGTACTGGGTAAACAATATGAACAGGATTAGACTACATCAGTTCCCGTACTGGGTAACAATATGAACAGGATTAGACAACATCACGTCCTGGGTAAACAATATGAACAGGATTAGACTACATCACGTACTGGGTAAACAATATGAACAGGATTAGACTACATCAGTTACTGGGTAAACAATATGAACAGGATTAGACTACATCAGTTCCCGTACTGGGTAAACAATATGAACAGGATTAGACTACATCACGTCCTGGGTAAACAATATGAACAGGATTAGACTACATCACGTCCTGGGTAAACAATATGAACAGGATTAGACTACATCAGTTCCCGTACTGGGTAAACAATATGAACAGGATTAGACTACATCACGTCCTGGGTAAACAATATGAACAGGATTAGACTACATCACGTACTGGGTAAACAATATGAACAGGATTAGACTACATCAGTTACTGGGTAAACAATATGAACAGGATTAGACTACATCACGTCCTGGGTAAACAATATGAACAGGATTAGACTACATCAGTTACTGGGTAAACAATATGAACAGGATTAGACTACATCACGTCCTGGGTAAACAATATGAACAGGATTAGACTACATCAGTTACTGGGTAAACAATATGAACAGGATTAGACTACATCACGTACTGGGTAAACAATATGAAGAGGATTAGACTACATCACGTCCTGGGTAAACAATATGAACAGGATTAGACTACATCACGTCCTGGGTAAACAATATGAACAGGATTAGACTACATCACGTCCTGGGTAAACAATATGAACAGGATTAGACTACATCACGTACTGGGTAAACAATAGGAACAGGATTAGACTACATCACGTCCTGGGTAAACAATATGATCAGGATTAGACTACATCACGTCCTGGGTAAACAATATGAACAGGATTAGACTACATCACGTCCTGGGTAAACAATATGAACAGGATTAGACTACATCAGTTACTGGGTAAACAATATGAACAGGATTAGACTACATCACGTCCTGGGTAAACAATATGATCAGGATTAGACTACATGTCACGTTCCTGACCTGTTTTCTGTTGTTTGGTATGTGTTTATTGGTCAGGGCGTGAGTTTTGGGTGGGCAGTCTATGTTTTCTGTTTCTATGTTGGTTTTGGGTTGCCTGGTATGGCTCTCAATTAGAGGCAGGTGTTTGACGTTTCCTCTGATTGAGAGTCATATTAAGGTAGGTTGTTCTCACTGTTTGTTTGTGGGTGATTGTCTTCCGTGTCTGTATGTATGTTCGTACCACACGGGACTGTAGCGTTTTGGTTTGTAGTCTATACCTGTTCGTACGTTCTTCGTGTTATTTGTAAGTTCTCTAGTTCAGGTCTGTCTTCGTTCGTTTTGTTATTTTGTAATTATTCCAAGTGTTGTTTTGTGTTCGTATTCGTCGGTTAATAAATTCATTATGTTTTCTAAACCCGCTGCATGTTGGTCTGATCTCTACTCCTCCTCTTCGGACGAAGAGGAGGAGAACAGCCGTTACACTACATCACGTCCTGGGTAAACAATATGAACAGGATTAGACTACAACACGTCCTGGGTAAACAATATGAACAGGATTAGACTACATCAGTTACTGGGTAACAATATGAACAGGATTAGACTACATCACGTCCTGGGTAACCAATATGAACAGGATTAGACTACATCAGTTACTGGGTAAACAATATGAACAGGATTAGACTACATCACGTCCTGGGTAAACAATATGATCAGGATTAGACTACATCACGTCCTGGGTAAACAATATGAACAGGATTAGACTACATGTACAATCGCCATCACACTGCACACTGCCCTATCCCATCTGGACAAGAGGGATACCTATGTAAGAATGCTGTTCATTGACTACAGCTCAGCCTTCAACACATAGTACCCTCCAAGCTCATCATTAAGCTCGGGGCCCTGGGTCTGAACCCCTCCGTGTACAATTGGATCCTGGACTTCCTGACAGGCCGCCCCCAGGTGGTGAAGGTAGGAAACAACACCTTCACTACGCGGATCCTCAACACAGGAGTCCACAAGGGTGTGTGCTCAGCCCCCTCCTGTACTCCCTGTTCACCCATGACTGCGTGGCCACGCACGCCTCCAACTCAATCATCACGTTTGCAGACAACACTACAGTGGTAGGCCTGATTACCAACAATGACGAGCAGCCTACAGGGAGGTGAAGGCCCTGGCGGATAGGTACCAGGAAAATAACCTTTCCCTCAACATCAACAAAACAAAGGAGCTGATCGTGGACTTCAGGAGACAGCAGAGGGAGCACACCCCTATCCATATCGACGGGACCGCAGTGGAGAAGGTGAAAAGCTTCAAGTTCCTCTGTGTACACATCACAGACAATCTGAAATTGTCCACCCACACAGACAGTGTGGTGAAGAAGGCGCAACAGTGGCTGAAGAAATTAGGCTTGGCCCCTAAGACCCTCACAAACTTTTACAAATGCACAATTGAGAGAATCCTGTCGGGCTGTATCACCACCTGGTACGGCAACTGCACCATTCACAACCGCAGGGCTCTCCAGAGGGTTGTGCGGTTTGCCCAACGGATCACCGGGGCACACTGCCTTCCCTCCAGGACACCTACACCACCCGGTGTTACAGGAAGGCTAAAAAGATCATCAAGGATATCAACCACCCGAGCCACTGCCTGTTCACCACGTTATCATCCAGAAGGCAAGGTCAGTCCAGGTGCATCAAAGCTGGGACCGAGAGACTGAAAAACAGCTTCTATCTCAAGGCCATCAGACTGCTAAATAACCATCACTAGCCGGCTACCACCCGGTTACTCAATCCTGCACCTTAGAGGCTGCTGCCCTATCTACATAGACATGGAATCACTGGTCACTTTAATAATGGAACACCGGCCTCTTTAATAATGGAACACCGGTCACTCTAATAATGGAACACCGGTCACTTTAATAATGGAACACCGGCCTCTTTAATAATGGAACACCGGCCTCTTTAATAATGGAACACCGGTCACTCTAATAATGGAACACTGGTCACTTTAATAATGGAACACCGGTCACTTTAATAATGGAACACTGGTCACTTTAATAATGGAACACAGGTCACTTTAATAATGGAACACCGGCCTCTTTAATAATGGAACACAAGTCACTCTAATAATGGAACACTGGTCACTTTAATAATGGAACACTGGTCACTCTAATAATGGAACACTGGTCACTTTAATAATGAACACTGGTCACTTTAATAATGGAACACTGGTCACTTTAATAATGTCACATACTGCTTTACTCATCTCATATGTATATACTGTATTCTATTATACTGTATTTTATTCAATGCCACTACGACATTACTTGTCCTAATATTTATATATTTCTTAACTCCATTCTTTTTTACTTTTAGATTTGTGTATATTAATTTGTTAATTGTTAGATACTTCTGCACTGTTATAGCTAGGGACACAAGCATTTCGTTAAACCCGCAATAACATTTGCAAAATACGTGTATGTGACCAATACAATTTGATTTGAAATTCCTTCTGCAAAACCTCACTGGTCCCGGTTTCCCAAAAGCATCTTATGGCTCAATTCATCAATAGAACCTTCGTAGAAGCATCTTAAATCTTTCACAAAACCAAAGACAGTACAGTATGAACATAGGATAAAACTGCTTCTCCAATAGAAATCCCCGGTCACGCTTGTAGGGAACGTCATGCCGACGTTGGCTTGCGAAGCCAAAGATTTATAACTAAACCAAGATAGACCACCGCCTGCCGTTTCCAATGGGAACATAGAGTCATTGTGGACAGAGCCAAACACGCGATAGAGAGATCCTATTGGCGCGTTCTATCATCATCTGCATATTTCCGTTAGGGAACGCCTAACAGCGTGCGCATGTGCAAGAACTCATGTGCAATAACTCAATTCACCTTTGCAGTCCTACACAACGTGATTTTTTTTGTTGGCAAGGGTAAAGTCTACACAACTTAGTTCACTCTGTTCATAGCAGAGTGTAGTTTTGGGAACAGAAAATTGTATTGAGAGCAAATGTTTCATCGATGAGAAAGTTTGTAACAATATCGACCAAAATCCATCTCGCTCCATCTTCTCCCACTGCCCGCAAGTGCGCTTCCTCTCACTACCATATATTTGGTAGTGAGTGGAAAAAGCCAAGCGGATGCTTCACATTTATATGTCCAGTGAAATATCTGTCTCATTGTTCTATATGTGGCTAAACTCATGCGTAGAAACACATCGTTGGGTCTAGCGCCGATCTGCGCATGAGCAGGACATCAAATCAAAGGCACTCCTTCGATATGAAGTTGTTTTTTAAGAAAATGAAAAGGTGTCAGTGTGTCACTTTTACGAGGTTGGGGTAATAATATGTTTACCTACTTAAGACATTGGATCGAATCTAGGTTGTGCCTTTAGATTTCGAACAAAAATAACAACTAAGGAATCATTTTTAGTTCCTCTCATTGATTTCTCAAACCCCGGCCTTGTCTGTTTGGTCTGCTTTACAAGCGTTCCCGACAGTTCCGCGATGTTGCGCCTCTGGGTTTTAAAAACTGTGTCAAAACTAACGTTGCGCTTGAAAACACTCGTAATTGCAGACCGCTCGTAAAAACAATCGTTAGATGCTTATTTGCCCTCCCGCATAACTTAATACACAGAATCACATGGTTTATCCGCCTCTCTGTGACCGCAGATAACTTCACAACAAAGTGGACTACAAATACAAAGTTGCCAATGTCTTTGCAATTGATAAAAACAAGAAAGATATATTTTTTAAATGCTTCAAATTAAAACCCGAGATGAATGCATTATATGTAAACCAGCATACAGCAGGCTTTAGACCTATTTCAATAATATTGAAATACATTTCATGGTCAATCAATTGAGTTTTATTTTGCTACTTGTTATGCTACTGTCTGTAATTTGTCTCAATATATTTCATGGAGTAGCCTAATGTGATCAATGATCTGTGAGTTTGTGCATTATTATAGGTTGAACATTATAAAAAACTGACTCAGTATTTTCAGCCATATATGATAATATCTTTCTAGGAGCTGATCCGTTGTCAGTATTGTAGAATAATTAACATTTTAAGTAAAGATTTGAATGGGCCTGTGTTGCCGTTCTTTTGACCCTACTCTGTGAAGTGGGCTCCCGAGTGGCACAGCGGTCTAAAGGCACTGCATCTCAGTGCAAGAGGCGTCACTACAGACCCTGGTTTGCATCCTGGCTGTATCACAACCGGAAGTGATTGGGAGTCCCATAGGGAAGCGCACAATTGGCCCAGCGTCGTCTGGGTTTGGCCAATTGTAAGAAATAAGAATAAGAATTTGTTCTTAACTGACTTGCCTAGTTAAATAAAGGTCAATAAAATAAGGTTCAGGGCAGGATACTGGGCGGAGGCCCGGCTAGTGGTGACAATTTAACAGTCTGGTGGCCTGGAGATAGATGTCTCTCAGTCTCTCGATCCTGGATTTGATGCACCTGTACTGTCTCCGCCTTCTAGATGGTAGTGGGGTGAACAGGCCGTGGCTCGGGTGGCTGAGGTCCTTGAAGATCTTCTAGATGGTAGCGGGGTGAACAGGCCATGGCTCGGGTGGCTGAGGTCCTTGATCTTCTAGATGGTAGCGGGGTGAACAGGCCGTGGCTCGGGTGGCTGAGGTCCTTGATCTTCTAGATGGTAGCGGGGTGAACGGGCCGTGGCTCGGGTGGTTGAGGTCCTTGATGATCTTCTAGATGGTAGCGGGGTGAACAGGCTGTGGCTCGGGTGGCTGAGGTCCTTGATGATCTTCTAGATGGTGGCAGGGTGAACAGGCCGTGGCTCGGGTGGCTGAGGTCCTTGAAGATCTTCTTGACCTTCCTATGACACTGGCTGCTTTAGATGTCCTGGAGGGCAGGCATTGTGCTCCCGATGATGAGTCTGGCTGATCTGCACCACCCTCTGGCGAGCCCTGCGGTTTCAGGCCGTACCATGCGGTAATACAGCCCGCAGGATGCTCTCAACAGTGTATCTGTATAAGTTTGTGAGTGTATTAGGGGCCTAAGACTAATCTCTTCAACAAGGCTCTGTTACGCATTTATTACCACGCTGTCGGTGTGAAGGGGACCATTACAGGTCCTCAGTGATATCCACCCTTTTGACCCTCTCCACGGTGGCCCTGTCGATGTGGAGAGGGGCGTGTTCTCTCTGCAGCAGTATCATACACAGGTGAAATGATAACCTGACACTCTATTTGTTTGAAGAGGAAACCTTTTGGATCAAATTAAATAAAAAAATAAAAAATCTTATCAGTATTGACACATGTTCTCTCTGCATATTGTTTTGGGAAACGTACACTATATATACAAAAGTATGTGGACACCCCTTCAAATTAGTGGATTCGGCTACTTCAGCCACACCCGTTGCTGACAGGTGTATAGAATCGAGCACACAGACATGCAATCTCCAATCTCTGCTGTTATTGTGAAGAGGAAACATCTAGGAGCCGAGTGCTGAAGCGCATACCGCCTAGAAATTGTCTGTCCTCGGTTGCAACATTCACTACTGCCTCTTGAAGCAACTTCAGCACAATAACTGTTCACAATAACTGTTCGTCAGGAGCTTCATGAAATGGGTTTCCATGGCCGAGCAGCCGCACACAAGCCTAATATCACCATGGGCAATGCCAAGCTTCGGCTAGAGTAGTGTAAAGCTCGCGCCAATGGAAACGCTACTCTGGAGTGATGAATTATGCTTCACCCTCTGGCAGACCAATGGATTAATCTGTGGTTGGCGGATGCCAGGAGAACTCTAACTGCCCGAATGTATAGTGCCAACTGTAAAGTTCGGTGGAGGGGAATAATGGGCTGGGGCTGTTTTCATGGTTTGGGCTAGGCCCCTTAGTTCCAGTGAAGGGAAATCTTAACGTGACAGCATATAATGACATTCTAGACGATTCTGTGCTTCCAACTTTGTGGCAACAGTTCAGGGAAGGCCCTTTCCTGTTTCAGCATGACAATGCCCCCGTGCACAAAGCGAGGTCCATACAGAAATGGTTTGTCGAGATCGGTGTGGAAGAACTTGACTGGCCTGCACAGTGCCCTGACCTCAACCCCATCGAACACCTTTGGGATGAATTGGAACGCCGACTGCGAGCCAGTCTTAATCGCCCAACGTCGGTGTCCAACCTCACTAATTCTCTTGTGGCTGAATGGAAGCAAGTCCCCGCAGCAATGATCCAACTATTTATTTTTAATTGTATTTATTCAACCTCTATTTAACTAGGCAAGTCAGTTAAGAACAAATTCTTATTTACAATGACGGCCTACCAAAAGGCAAAAGGCCTCCTGCGAGGTTGGGGGCTGGGATTAAAAATAAAATAAATAAAATATAAATATTGGACAAAACACACATCATGACAAGTGGTGGAAAGCCTTCCCAGTAGAGTGGAGGCTGTTATAGCAGCAAAGGGACCAACTCCATATTAATGCTGCCCATGACTTTGGAGTGAGATGTTTGACGAGCAGGTATCCACATACTTTTGGTCATGTAGTGTGTATATTACATCTTCCGCCGTTGTCAGAAAGATGTGTGTTAAAAAGCCTAATGCCACATTCATATGCTAGTCGGAACTAGCAAACTCGGAAATGTCAGACTTGCTAAAAGGTTGTAGTTATACACGTGTTGCGTTCAACCAGTTAGCAAGTCAAACATTTCTGAGTTTCCTAGTTCCGACTAGTACTTGAACGCGGCATAATGGTGCATTCAAGACAACTGGAAACTCGAAAGGGTCGGAAATTCGGAGCTCTGGAAAGAGGCCTGAGTTCACGAGTTGGAATTCCGAGCTGGATGACTGTTCTAAATATATTTTCCCAGTTGGAGCTCGTTTAATCCCTCGTTCCCAGTTGTCTTGAACGCACTGAAATCAGGCCCATAATCCCAAATCGTTCGAGGGACGAGCGTCACGTAGGAGTGACGCCACCTGTCGCAAGACAATGGCCCAAAGGGCGTTTCGTTTCCTAGGTAACAGTCGGAGCGTGCCTCGTTGCTGCACCTTCCCCTGTAGAAGGCAGCTGGGGGGTCAGCCCTCCAGCCATCAAACAGTTTTTGGTGCAAACTAGCGAACACCACATGCATTATTCGTGCAAATAAAATTTTTGTAAAGTTGTGCCTCTAGTAACCTTTTAGTGAACTATTGCAAATTTGAGAAAAGTGGCAATAGATTCACTTCGCAGGAGCAACGCAGGAGCAAGCAAGAGAGCAAAACAGTGCTACGCCAAGGACAGGTAAGCAAACTAGCTAACTTGCTAACTTTGAGACTTTCAATATGCTATGATGCATTTTCCGGTAACTCTTTGCTTTCAGATCTAGGAAGCGAGTTACGTCTCGTGCCATTTAGTCCCGTGAGTTTAGCTAGCCACAATCCTAGTTGTGTGTATGTGATCCATGCTGGAAATTGAACTCACGACCCCAAATCTAATCTTGATTATTGTTCAGTCGTGTGGTCCAGTGCTGCAAGGAAAGACCTAGTTAAGCTGCAGCTGGCCCAGAACAGAGCAGCGGGACGTTTTGCTCTTAATTGTAATCAGAGGGCTGATATAAATACTATGAATACCAGTCTCTCTTGGCTAAGAGTCGAGGAGAGACTGACTGCATAACAAATTATTTTTTATAAGAAACATTAATGTGTTGAAAATCCCGAATTGTTTGCATAGTCAATTTACACAACACACACTTATCCCACCAGACATGCCCCCAGGGGTCTTTTCACAGTCCCCTTTTCACAGTCCCCAAATCCAGAACAAATTCAAGAAAGCGTACAGTATTATATAGCGTCCTTATTGCATGGAACTTCCATCTCATATTGCTCAAATAAACAGCAAACCTGGTTTCAAAAAACAGATAAAGCAACACCTCTCCCCTATTTGACCTAGGTAGCCTACATATCAATGCATACACACAAAACTATGTGTGGCTTTTTAAAACATCTATGTAGGTCTGTCCTTGAGCTGTTATTGTCTATTGATGTTCTGTATTATGCTTCATGTTTTGGAAGAGTAGCTGCTGATTTTGCAACAGCTAATGGGGATCCAAATAAAAATACACCCCCAAAAATACCCTTGGCGTTGCTAGCTAGCGCCTCCCTCATATCAACTGCCACACACGACCAGTGAAATCCCTCTGGAAAGGAAGGCGGTGAGCTGTTGTTCTCTCACCCGTTGAGAGGATAGCAACAAGGATGTAGCAACGATCCTGTTTGTGTTTTGAGGTAGCTAGTTACGTCTGTTTTGTTTGTGTTTTGAGGTAGCTAGTTACGTCTGTTTTGTTTGTGTTTTGAGGTAGCTAGTTACGTCTGTTTTGTAAGGCCAGGCTACATTGGAACAATGGATTCTTATGAGCTGATCTGTTTACTTCATCAACTCCCAAGGAGACAAGTCTATTAAGCTGCACTTAACACCAGTGCTGTGCCATGTGCAGTCATTCTTCTCCAGGTGTTTATTGAAACAAGATTGAAAGTTAATAGTTATAGTACACCAGTTAATGTTTGAGTCCAAGGTGAAGAAGCCGGATGTGGAGGTCCTGGGCTGGTGCGGTTACACATGGTCTGCGGTTGTGAGGCCGTGTTGGACGTACTGCCAAATTTTCGTAAATGACCTTGGAGGCGGCTTATGGTAGTCAAATGAACATTACATTCTCTGGCAACAGCTCTGGTGGATATTCCTGCAGTCAGCATTCCAATTGCACGCTCCCTCAAAACTTGAGACATCTGTGGCATTGTGTTGTGTGACAAAACTGCACATTTTAGAGTGACTATTATTGTCCTCAGCACAAGGTGCACCTGTGTAATGATCATGCTGTTTAATCAGCTTCTTGATATGTAACACCTGTCAGATGGATGGATTATCTTGGCAAAGGAGAAATGCTCACTAACAGGGGATGTTAACAAATTTTTGCACAACATTTGAGAAATCTGCTTTTTATGCGTATGGAAAATTGCTGGGATCTTTTTATTTCAGCTCATGAAACATGGGACCGACACTTTACATGTTGCGTTTAATTTTTGTTCAGTGTAAATAGGGTTCTCTTTCTTTCACAGCAGCATCTCCTCTAAGGCCCACTACCCCACCTCCTTCCCTTGCCAGAGCCTACACCACCATGCCTGGCCAGTTCAGAACCCCCAGTGACCCTCCTGTGTCCAGCCTCCTCTCTTTCCCCTCCTCCTGGAGCCCTGGCCACCTGCACCCCCTACGTTTCCGAGTCCGAACTGAATCCATGGACTGGCGGCGCCTCTCTGCCCTGGATGTGGATCACGTGGCCAGGGAGATGGACGTGGTCGTACTGCAGGAGTACATATCTGCTGTCACCTTCTGTGATGTCACAGGTAACAGAGCAGGGTTGGTCCTGGGGTCAATTCCATTTCACTTCAGTCAATTGAAAAGCAATGACATCAATTGGAACTGTCCTGACTTTAGTCCATTTTTGTCTGTGAACCTCCCATTTAATTTTTTATTTTTTTTTAACTTCATTGCTTATTGGTTTAATGCACCAAACTGTTTAGATTTAAAATTGACACCAACTCCATCCCTGAAGGTGAGAGGTGTCCCCACTGCCGTAGCCCTGCTGACCCGGCCCTTGTCAAGCTCCTACGTATGTCCCAGCTCAGCACAGAGTACCTGCTGCACTGTCAGGACTACCTGAGCTCCCAGGTGTCTGAGCTGGAGGACCGTCTACAGGGGGCCCTCTCTAAGGCAGACAGAGAGGGAGAGGAGAGGGCCAGGCTGGACTCTGAGCTACAGGCCACTAAACAGGAGAGCAAACTCAGGAAGAAGATGCTAGCCACACAGCAGCTTCTACTGCAGGCTAGCTTCAACAACTACCACAAGGTAAACGTTATCTTTGGACCACACCCGGTTGTCCTTTTTACATTCGGATGGACCATCAAATGATATTATTTTATTTCTACGCATCCCCAGAAGTGTCAACTCACTTCTGCGCTTTAATGCTGTCTGGAATTAATTTTTTCAAATTGGCTTGTGAACCTTGGGTTTAGTATCAAGTGAGCGTATTTGTAAATGTCAGTTTGATGAGCTCACAATGTCGTTAAACCCATTTGTCCTCCTGACCAATAATTTAATTACTATTACAGTTGAATACAGAAGTTTACACACACTTAGTTGGAGTCATTAAAACTAGTTTTTCAACTACTCCACAAATGTCTTGTTAACAAACTATAGTATTGGCAAGTCGGTCAGGACATCTACTTTGTGGATGACACAAGTCATTTTCCCAACAATTGTTTACAGACGGATTATTTCACTTATAATTCACTGTATCACAATTCCAGTGTGTCAGAAGTTTACATACACTAAGTTGACTGTGCCTTTAAACAGCTTGGAAAATTCCAGAAAATGATGTCATGGCTTTAGAAGCTTCTGATCGGCTAATTGACATCATTTGAGTCAATTGGAGGTGTACCTGTTGATGTATTTCAAGGCTTACCATCAAACTCAGTGCCTCTTTGCTTGACATCATGGGAAAATCAAAAGAAATCAGCCAAGACCTCAGAAAAATAATGGTAGACCTCCACAAGTCTGGTTCATCCTTGGGAGCAATTTCCAAACGCCTGAAGGTACCACGTTCATCTGTACAAACAATAGTACGCAAGTATGAACACCATGGGACCACGCAGCCGTCATACCGCTCAGGAAGGAGATGCATTCTGTCTCCTAGAGATGATCGTACTTTGGTGCTTCAAGTGCAAATCAATCCCAGAACAACAGCAAAGGACCTTGTGGAGATGCTGGAGGAAACCGGTACAAAAGTATCTATATCCACAGTAAAACGAGTCCTATATCGACATAACCTGAAAGGCTGCTCAGCAAGGAAGAAGCCACTGCTCCCAAAACCGCCATAAAAAAGCCAGACTACGGTTTGCAACTGCACATGGGGACAAAGATCGTACTTTTTGGAGAAATGTCCTCTGGTCTGATGAAACAAAAATGGAACTGTTTGGCCATAATGACAATCATTATGTTGGAGGAAAAAGGGGGAGGCTTGCAAGCCGACGAACACCATCCCAACCGTAAAGCACGGGTGTGGCAGCATCATGTTGTAGGGGTGCTTTGCTGCAGGAGGGACTCGTGCACTTCACAAAATAGATGGCATCATGAGGCAGGAAAATTATGTGGTTATATTGAAGCAACATCTCAAGACATCAGTCAGGAAGTTAAAGCTTGGTCGCAAATGGGTCTTCCAAATAGACAATGACCCCAAGCATACTTCCAAAGTTGTGGCAAAATGGCTTAAGGACATCAAAGTCAAGGTATTGGAGTGGCCATCACAAAGCCCTGACCTCAATCCTATAGAAAGTTTTTGGGCAGAACTGAAAAAGTGTGTGCGAGCAAGGAAGCCTACAAACCTGAATCAGTTATACCAGCTCTGTCAAGAGGAATGGGCCAAAATTCACCCAACTTATTGTGGGAAGCTTGTAGAAGGCTACCCGAAACATTTGACCCAAGATAAACAATTTAAAGGCAATGCTACCAAATACTAATTGAGTGTATGTAAACTTCTGACCCACTGGGAATGTGATGAAAGAAATAAAAGCTGAAATAAATCATTCTCTCTACTATTATTCTGACATTTCACGTTCTTAAAATAAAGTGGTGATCCTAACTGACCTAAAACAGGGAATTTTTACTAGGATTAAATGTCAGGAATTGTGAAAAACTGAGTTTAAATGTATATGGCTAAGGTGTATGTAAACGTCTGACTTCAATGTGAACACCCTGACTCTCTCTGTACTGTACCCTCCACCCTGACCAAACTATGATATTTTTCAGTGCCAATGCTGTGAGAAGTCCTTCATCAACTATTCCTACTTACAAGCCCACCTACAGCGCAGGCATCCAGAGCTGACAGACACAGGTTGGTTTGATAAATACACGCCCTCAGACTTTTTTCTGTACCCGAGTTACTCTTTATTATAAGTAGTCAGTCAACACAAAGGCTATCGTTCAACTCACAATGCATTAAAAAACATGTTTTTCTGGTTAGGAGGTTTGAACAGTACTATGTTATGTGATTTTAGAGTACATTTTTCAATAAGGATATGTTCCATTTAGGAGCCACTTCACTCTTTTATCCAAAGTGACTTACAGAACTGTGACCATTTGAAAATGGCGCATATGCCCCATGCAGGAATTTAACCTTCGACCTCATGTTGCCTACCTACATCGTGCTCTAATAGTCACTGAGTGGTTGCATTCCCTACTGTCTGTTGTCCTCTCCTCAGAGAGGCAGATCACTGCCGTCTCTTGTCCTCTCCTCAGAGAGGCAGATAACTGCTGTCTGTTGTCCTCTCCTCAGAGAGGCAGATCACTGCTGTCTCTTGTCCTCTCCTCAGAGAGACAGATCACTGCTGTCTGTTGTCCTCTCCTCAGAGCGGCAGAAGAAGAGGCAGGTGGAACAGATGGAGGATGGGATAGAGGAGCTGAGAGAGAGGCTGAAACTGTCCCAGACTAGACTGGACATCGAGAGGGAAGCAGAGGCCCTAAGGAAACAGCAGGTAACACCATACACAAGCGTATTGCCTACCTTGTGAGTGGGAGGGGACTGGGAAAGGGTGAAGTCAAGGAGGGGAAAGAAATTAATGGAAGCAGATGTCAGGAGGTTGAAGCCACTCAGTACGATGAGCCATCGTCAGGAAATGAGCTTTTCGAGGTGTCAAGCTCATTGAGGAACTCTCCAAGGGCACCTGGTGGAAGATAGATTACAACAATGTTAAGCTTGAATGGACAAGGGATAGTGACCGCATGGAATTGAAATGAGGAGATGGACAGGTGAGTGAGGAGATGGACAGGTGAGAGAGGGAGAAAAGAAAATCTCCACATAGGAAACATTAGTAGTCCTGTGCCGTCACCACGACGACCAGATGCTCTCGGACTATGAGAGAAAACGTAGTCAGATGAAGAGAGAGCAGCTGGAGTAGCAGTGTCCTCTGGGGTGATCCATCGCTCCGTAAGACACCAAGTAGGCTGCTGGGAAGACAGGAAGCAGTTCAGTTCACACACCAAGTAGGCTGTGGGAAGACAGGAAGCAGTTCACACACCAAGTAGGCTACTGGGAAGATAGGAAGCAGTTCACACACCAAGTAGACTGCTGGGAAGACAGGAAGCAGTTCACATACCAAGTAGACAGCTGGGAAGACAGGAAGCAGTTCACACACCAAGTAGACTGCTGGGAAGACAGGAAGCAGTTCACACACCAAGTAGACTACAGGGAAGACAGGAAGCAGTTCAGTTCACAAACCAACTAGGCTACAGGGAAGACAGGAAGCACTTCACACACCAAGTAGGCTGCTGGGAAGACAGGAAGCAGTTCACACACCAAGTAGGCTCCTGGGAAGACAGGAAGCAGTTCACACACCAACTAGGCTACAGGGAAGACAGGAAGCACTTCACACACCAAGTAGGCTGCTGGGAAGACAGGAAGCACTTCACACACCAAGTAGGCTGCTGGGAAGACAGGAAGCAGTTCACACACCAAGTAGGCTGCTGGGAAGACAGGAAGCAGTTCACACACCAAGTAGGCTGCTGGGAAGACAGGAAGCACTTCACACACCAAGTAGGCTGCTGGGAAGACAGGAAGCAGTTCACACACCAAGTAGGCTCCTGGGAAGACAGGAAGCACTTAATATAGATGGCCCTAGCTAGCAAAAAGACAGTAGTAGACAGCAGATAAAGACAATAATTATGCGTATCACTCCTGGAGATATCAGGAATCCTCTTAACTATAGGATGAAGCACACTGAGATGGAGCCTGAGAAGCTGGTTATATTCTCAGAAAAGAGGTGAAACCACTCCCCCTCCAATACAGGCAGATTCGTGACACTACTTCCCCTCCAATACAGGCAGATTCATGACAGTGCTCCCCCACCAATACAGGCAGATTCAGGACAGTGCTCCCCCTCCAATATAGGCAGATTAATGACAGTACTCCCCCTCCAATACAGGCAGATTCAGGACAGTACTCCCCCTCCAATACAGGCAGATTCAGGACAGTACTCCCCCTCCAATACAGGTAGATTCAGGACAGTACTCCCCCTCCAATACAGGCAGATTCATGACAGTACTCCCCCTCCAATACAGGCAGATTCAGGACAGTACTCCCCCTCCAATACAGGCAGATTCAGGACAGTACTCCCCCTCCAATACAGGCAGATTCAGGACAGTACTCCCCCTCCAATACAGGCAGATTCAGGACAGTACTCCCCCTCCAATACAGGCAGATTCAGGACAGTACTCCCCCTCCAATACAGGCAGATTCATGACAGTACTCCCCCTCCAATACAGGCAGATTCAGGACAGTACTCCCCCTCCAATACAGGTAGATTCAGGACAGTACTCCCCCTCCAATACAGGTAGATTCAGGACAGTACTCCCCCTCCAATACAGGCAGATTCATGACAGTACTCCCCTTCCAATACAGGCAGATTCAGGACAGTACACTCTCCAATACAGGCAGATTCAGGACAGTACTCCCCCTCCAATACAGGCAGATTCATGACAGTACTCCCCCTCCAATACAGGCAGATTCAGGACAGTACTCCCCCTCCAATACAGGTAGATTCATGACAGTACTCCCCCTCCAATACAGGTAGATTCAGGACAGTACTCCCCCTCCAATACAGGCAGATTCAGGACAGTACTCCCCCTCCAATACAGGCAGATTCATGACAGTACTCCCCCTCCAATACAGGTAGATTCAGGACAGTACTCCCCCTCCAATACAGGTAGATTCATGACAGTACTCCCCCTCCAATACAGGCAGATTCAGGACAGTACTCCCCCTCCAATACAGGCAGATTCATGACAGTACTCCCCCTCCAATACAGGCAGATTCAGGACAGTACTCCCCCTCCAATACAGGTAGATTCATGACAGTACTCCCCCTCCAATACAGGTAGATTCATGACAGTACTCCCCCTCCAATACAGGCAGATTCATGACAGTACTCCCCCTCCAATACAGGCAGATTCAGGACAGTACACTCTCCAATACAGGCAGATTCATGACAGTACTCCCCCTCCAATACAGGCAGATTCAGGACAGTACTCCCCCTCCAATACAGGCAGATTCAGGACAGTACTCCCCCTCCAATACAGGTAGATTCATGACAGTACTCCCCCTCCAATACAGGCAGATTCATGACAGTACTCCCCCTCCAATACAGGCAGATTCATGACAGTACTCCCCCTCCAATACAGGCAGATTCATGACAGTACTCCCCCTCCAATACAGGTAGATTCATGACAGTACTCCCCCTCCAATACAGGAAGATTCATGACAGTACTCCCCCTCCAATACAGGCAGATTCAGGACAGTACTCCCCCTCCAATACAGGCACTGATTACCACTGACAGTCACTCAATTAGCCCATGTCAGCTAAAATGTTTTAGACTATACGAACTTACCTATCTAAACTTGTAGGAATCATGGTCGAATTATCGACTGGTTGCCCCCATTAATTTTGTTAGTCACTCTCACATAGATATAATTTTTAAAAATGCGAACATGTCTCTCTGCTCCATAACAAAATGTGTAGAATTGCAGGAAATTAACTTTAAAACATTCCCCCCCTCTGCTGTCAAAAGGGGGGCCGGCTAAAATGTTTTTCTCACGAGGTGGGTGGGTGGTGTCCTCAAATAAATGTAACTTAAGGCCCCCAAAAGGCTAGGGCCGGCACTGACTGCATATGTGGGTATAGACGTGGGTACATGCAGACCCACGAGCCAGTGTGACCACTCATGATGATTTCAGATTTGTTGTTGTGTTTCCCCACGCCCATCAAAGTTGCCCATCCCAGATCTATATCAATACTGCTGTGTCTCTCATGAGTGCTTCAATGGGTTTAACCACCAGGAGCTGGAAGATCAGCGAAGGCAAGAGACCTCGGAGCGAGAGAAGATGGAGAGCTGGAAGGAGGAGGAGAGGAAGAAGTTTAAAGAGGAAATGAGGGACCTGAAGCAGCTGTTCCTGCAGGAGTTCAGAGATATGGCCAGCAGGAGCTCCTCCATCGAGGCTGTGAGTCCTATTCCCATTTTAAAGGACATGCATGAACCAGGGGGCTTAGTGGCGTGGTGCTATGAGTGATGTTGAGTCAATAGAAGGTGTGGCGTTTTCCAGCCACTAGATGGCGCCACAGTGTAAAGAATGAGCAGGCTACAAAAGCTCAAGCACACCCTGCTGCTAGCCTACACACAATCCAGTATCAGTCATTTTTCTGAGGCCTTTGAAGCTATAATCCTTAATGGTGAAACAGTCACATCCGTTTGGGATATTACAACAACAAGTGAGTTACAAGCCAACATTGTTTCTCTCCGCTCTGACATCATCGCACGCCACAGTAGAACATCACAACGTGTACTGCTATTTAATAAAAGATGTTCACACCGTTGCTGGACGCTCCTCTCATCCGTTTCATCATAAAAACAAAAACATTAACAGAACTGCTGAAGCGAAAGCTGTTTCCCCAAATGCAGATGCCAGTTTTATACCAGTTATGCCAGTTTTATACCAGTTTTATACCAGTTATGCCAGTTTTATACCAGTTATGCCAGTTTTATACCAGTTATGCCAGTTTTATACCAGTTTTATACCAGTTATGCCAGTTTTATACCAGTTATGCCAGTTTTATACCAGTTTTATACCAGTTATGCCAGTTTTATACCAGTTATGCCAGTTTTATACCAGTTATGCCAGTTTTATACCAGTTATGCCAGTTTTATACCTCAAGGTTTAATACCTTGATGTATTTTTTCTAAAACAAATACTTAATGCCAACATGAAAATAATAATAATAATAATAATATGTTCAGTTTTTCTTTACTTACTGTGTTGTCTCATGACTTAACAAGATGGGAAAACTCACTTGACAGAAACTGCAGGAGCTCCAGACCAGAGAAGAAGTGACTGTTTCTAACCTGGGCTCCTATCAAGAGGACGATGAGCTGCAGCAGAGAGAGGAGGCAGCGAAGAGGATGATGAAGAAGAAGATGTCTGAGCAGGTAAGACAGAAGAACACACCACTCTGTTTGTCTCAGTACTCTGCTGGCCTATATCTATCTATCTATCTATCTATCTATCTATCTATCTATCTATCTATCTATCTATCTATCTATCTATCTATCTATCTAATCTATCACCAGCTGAGATGTCAGTATGTGGTCTATTAAGACATGTTGCTATGAAGTCAGGAGAATCGACACAAAGCTTAAACTAAAATCCACGTTGGGTGTTAGCACGGGCCTTTTTTCTATCTCTGTCCGTCTCCTTCAGAAGCGTGAGTGGAACAAACGGTTTAAAGAGGTCCAGAACAGGCACATGTTGGAGAGAGATGAGGTAAGATGCATGTCTGTGCTTTGGTGCCCCCTTCTTTGGATTTGTGTGTGTGTGTCGGGGGTTGGGTTGAATAGCGGACACTAAAAGTATTCTCCTCCTAACGCGTTGTCCTCCTCAGCTGCAGAGTGAGAATGATAGGCTGCAGCTGGCCCTGTCTGTAGAACACAGGTCAGACCGACACAGGCTAGAACAACAGGTCACCTCCCTGTCTGCCAGGGTCCAACAGAAAGACCGGCTCATCAGGTCTCAGGAGGATAAGGTATGATCATCAGCTACCAACGCTATGCTGTTGTTGTTGATTGCTGTCCGTCTATAATTACGGCAGTATGTTAAGTTGTTGTCTTGGTCGAGAGCGCTTTTATCAGGTCTGTATTACCATCTGTATTACAGATCAACAGGATGTCTAGAAGACCAGTGGCAGGTAATACAAAACACAGGCCTATTTATTTATTCTAGACTTTTATTGTATTCAAGATACTATGTTCTAGAGAGGCAGCTCTTGGGGAACTGTGGGGGGGGATCTTGGAGGGTTCGGGTCCCCTGTTTTTTGGCCTTGTGGGAGATCTTATGGCAGTGTGATGAGCAGGGCGTTGACCCTGGATGCTTCTGTGTGTCGCTTCTGAATGGGAGTCTGTTGGATGACTGGTGTGATGTAGTTGTTGAGCGGCTTCACTGCAAGTATATTGTATGTTTTGGATATTCAATCAAGTAAAAAATATGTTCTATGTTAATGTGATGGTTTTCTGTCAGATACTGCCATCAAACAAGCGGTCCAACACTCCACAGAGGAGGAGGAGGAGGAGGAAGAGGAGGAGGAGAAGGAAGAAGAGGAGGAAGAAGAGGAAGAAAGTATGCATTAATCATACTATGAATCATGTATCTTTTGTTAGTCTTCTTTTTATAGAACAATTACAGTCAACATCCTGTGATATCTCCTAGGTCTGGAGGACTCTGGTGAGACCAGGAGGAGACTGTTGGAGTCCCTCCGGAGGAACCCCGCCTTGGTGAAGGAGTTCAGAGCCATACTAGAGGAAACGCTGGAGGAGAGGCTGGAGAAAATGGGCCTTAGAAAGGTACGTACACTGAATTCAATCAATCACTCAGGTCAATCAAATCAGCAGTTGTCACAAAGTTAAAGTTAAATAAATATGCATTCGGAAAGTATTCAGACCCTTTGACTTTTTCCACATTTTGTTACCTTACAGCTTTATTCTAAAATTGATTAAATCGTTTTTTCCCCCCCTCATCAATCTACACACAATACCCCATAATGACAAAGCAAAAACTTTTTATTTTTATTTTTTAACTGAAATTACATTTACGTAAGGATTCAGACCCTTTACTCGGGACTTTGTTGAAGCACCTTTGGCAGTGATTACAGTCTCGAATCTTCTTGGGTATGACGCTACAAGCTTGGCACACCTGTATTTGGGGAGTTTCTCCCATTCTTCTCTGCAGATCCTCTCAAGTTCTGTCAGGTAGGATGGGGAGCGTCGCTGCACAGCTATTTTCAGGTCTCTCCAGAGATGTTCAATAGGGTTCAAGTCCGGGCTCTGGCTGGGCCACTCAAGGACATTCAGAGACTTGTCCCGAAGCCACTCCTGAGTTTATCTTGGCTGTGTGCTATTTTCAGGTTGTCCTGTTGGAAGGTGAACCTTCTCCCCAGTTTGAGGTCTTGAGCTTTCTGGAGCAGGTTTTCATCAAGGATCTCTCTGTACTTTGCTCTGTTCATCTTTCCCTCGATCCTGACTAGTTTCCCAGTCCCTGCCGTTGAAAAACATCCCCACAGCATGATGCTGCCACCACCATATGCTTCACCATAGATGGTGTCAGGTTATCTCCAGACGTGACGCTTGGCATTCAGGCCAAAGAGTTAAATCTTGGTTTCATCAGACCAGAGAATTTTGTTTCTCATGGTCTGAGTGCTTTAGGTGCCTTTTGACAAACTCCAAGCGGGCTGTCATGTGCCTTTTACTGAGGAGTGGCTTCCATCTGGCCACTCTACCATAAAGGCTTGATTGGTGGAGTGCTGCAGAGATGGTTGTTCTTCTGGAAGGTTCTCCCATCTCCACAGAGGAACTTTGGAGCTCTGTCAGAGTGACCATCGGGTTCTTGGTCACCTCCCTGACCAAGGCCCTTCACCCCTGATTGCTCAGTTTGGCCGGGCGGCCAGCTCTAGGAAGAGTCTTTTTCCATTTAAGTATGATGAAGGCCACTGTGGTTTTGGGGACAGTCAATGCTGCAGATGTTTTTTGGTACCCTTCCCCAGATCTGTGCCTCGACACAATCCTGTCTCGGAGCTCTACGGACAATTCCTTCGACCTCATGGTTTGGTTTTTGCCCTGACATGCACTGTTAACTGTGGGACCTTATATAGACAGGTGTTCCTTTCCAAATCATGTCCAATCAATTGAATTTACCACAGGTGGACTCCAATCAAGTTGTAGAAACATCTCAAGGATGATCAATGGAAACAGGATGCACCTGAGATCAATTTCGAGTTTCTTCACAAAGGGTCTGAATACTTATGTAAATAAGGTATTTCTGTTTTGTATTTTGACCCCCAAAAAAATCTAAAAACCTGTTTTCACTTTGTCATTATGGGCTATTGTGTGTAGATTGAGGATTTTTTTTATTTGTTCAATTTTAGAATAAGGCAGTAAATAAAATGTTGAAGAAGTCAAGGGGTCTGAATACTACTGAATAGGGTGTATAGGGTGTATATAGGGTGTATATAGGGTATATAGGGTGTATAGGGTGTATATAGGGTGTATATAGGGTATATATAGGGTGTATATAGGGTGTATATAGGGTGTATATAGGGTGTATAGGGTGTATAGGGTGTATATAGGGTGTATAGGGTGTGTATAGGGTGTATAGGGTGTATAGGGTGTATAGGGTGTATATAGGGTATATATAGGGTGTATATAGGGTGTATAGGGTGTATATAGGGTGTATAGGGTATATAGGGTGTATATAGGGTGTATAGGGTGTATATAGGGTATATAGGGTATATATAGGGTATATAGGGTGTATATAGGGTGTATATAGGGTGTATATAGGGTGTATAGGGTATATATAGGGTATATAGGGTGTATATAGGGTGTATATAGGGTGTATAGGGTGTATATAGGGTGTGTATAGGGTGTATATAGGGTATATAGGGTATATATAGGGTGTATAGGGTGTATAGTGTATATAGTATAGGGTGTATAGTGTATATAGGGTGTATAGTGTATATAGGGTGTATATAGGGGGTATAGGGGGTATAGGGGGTGTATAGGGTATATAGGGTATATAGGGTATATATAGGGTGTATATAGGGTGTATAGGGTATATATAGGGTGTATATAGGGTATATATAGGGTGTATAGGGTGTATAGGGTATATAGGGTGTATATAGGGTGTATAGGGTGTATATAGGGTGTATATAGGGTGTATAGGGTGTATAGGGTGTATAGGGTGTATAGGGTGTATAGGGTATATAGGGTGTATAGGGTATATAGGGTGTATAGGGTGTATAGGGTGTATATAGGGTGTGTATAGGGGGTATATAGGGTGTATAGGGTGTATAGGGTATATATAGGGTGTGTATAGGGTGTATAGGGTATATATAGGGTGTATATAGGGTATATAGGGTGTATAGGGTATATATAGGGTGTATAGGGTATATATAGGGTGTATAGGGTGTATAGGGTATATAGGGTGTATATAGGGTGTATATAGGGTGTATAGGGTGTATATAGGGTATATAGGGTGTTCTCTCAGTGCTCTGGAATGTAGTGAAATATAAATGTCTAAATGGCATTGGGTATATAGGGTATATAGGGTGTATATAGGGTGTATATAGGGTATATAGGGTATATAGGGTGTATATAGGGTGTATATAGGGTGTATATAGGGTGTTCTCTCAGTGCTCTGGAATGTAGTGAAATATAAATGTCTAAATGGCATTTTCTTTAGCCTATTGTCATCATGAATTACATACAATCAATCATTAGACTGTTCTCTACAATATTATAACCTAAGTATGCTTTTACTGAACAGTGTTGATTGAATAAGTTTGCTGTGACCGTTGCTAGTTTAGATCGTCGAGCTCTTGGTTGTATTTCTGTAACCGATGTGAAATGGCTAGCTAGTTAGCGGGGGTACGCGCTAATAGCGTTTCAACCGGTAACGTCACTCGGTCTGAGACCTTGAAGTAGTTGTTTATGGAGCGATGCTTCGTGGGTGTCAGTTGTTGTGTGCAGAGGGTCCCTGGTTCGAGCCCAGGTAAGGGCGAGGAGAGGGACGGAAGCTATACTGTTAAGCTATGCACATTTGTGGCCTGCTGGAGGTCATTTTGCAGGGCTCTGGCAGTGCTCCTCCTGCTCAAAGGCGGAGGTAGCGGTCCTGCTGCTGGGTTGTTGCCCTCCTACGGCCTCCTCCACGTCTCCTGATGTACTGGCCTGTCTCCTGGTAGCGCCTCCATGCTCTGGACACTACGCTGACAGACACAGCAAACCTTCTTGCCACAGCTCGCATTGATGTGCTATCCTGGATGAGCTGCACTACCTGAGCCACTTGTGTGGGTTGTAGACTCCGTCTCATGCTACCACTAGAGTGAGAGCAACGCCAGCATTCAAAAGTGACCAAAACATCAGCCAGGAAGCATAGGAACTGAGAAGTGGTCTGTGGTCACCACCTGCAGAATCACTCCTTTATTGGGGGTGTCTTGCTAATTGCCTATAATTTCCACCTTTTGTCTATTCCATTTGCACAACAGCATGTGACATTTTTTGTGAATCAGTGTTGCTTCCTAAGTGGACAGGCCAGACAGGCCAGATTTCCTGGCCAGATTTCACAGAAGTGTGATTGACTTGGAGTTACATTGTGTTGTTTAAGTGTTCCCTTTATTTTTTTGAGCAGTGTATATAGGCTCAAATTTGTTTTGTGTTCCGCCGATTTCGTTTAGAAAAAGCTCATGTTATCACACCCCGAATTGCAGCTACTAGCTAGCTTGTGAGCTGACGTTCAAAGTTAAGGCCATTCTGCCCACAGAGCAGTGACAGCGTTCTGTTGAGCAGCGACCACTGTTGACCCGTAAGGACGTTCTATTCACTGTAATCAGGCTAAATTCTCAAGAGGTAGATTGTCTGTAACCGTGGAACCATATATGGTAGAGACATACGGGTTGAACTAATGTTTTTCTGATTTAATTCTCTATTGAATGAACATATTTCATGAATATTTAATTAAATAACAATTTTATGGGTGAACACCCTACATGCAAGGAAATCCATATATTCAAGACAGTATTCTCTCTAACTGAAGTCAAAATCTGTCATTTTATTATAACAAATGCCTAATGGGAGAAGTGATCTATATCTAAAATCCCTTATGTTACATTCCAGGGAACCAAGGGTATATCCAAGAAGTCCTTTAAGAGCCTGAGCGCGTTGGTATCTGGTCAGCGACATCAGATGTCCAAACAGAAAGCAGACCTCCTGGAGCTCAGAGAGAGCCTGGCCAGAGAGCTGACGCGCAGGGTGCACGCCCTGCAGAGGAGCCAGGGGACCACCGTACCTACTTTACCCAGACAGGTTACCATACCCAGTACCACCCCTCAGTCCCGCAGTAAGGACCAACACACACCTCCGTATTGTACCTAACCCTCAGGTCCAAGAAGCATGTAACACAGCCTCATCTCCACGGAGATGTGCCACTCAGTCTCTACATTTTCACACACACTCCTGCTCTTAGTACAAGTGTTGGCCTCAATTATATTTCAATTTACTCAATTCAGGAAGTAACTGAAACCCCCCAGATCTGCTTAGCACATTAACATGTTTGTCTTTAGAGAAGAGGAGTCCTAGCCGGGAGAAGAGTCCAAAAAGCAGACAGACACCAGTGAAGGTGAAAGCCTCCTTGAGGAGAGAGAAGGCTCCACAACCTCAACAGACACCAAGCACTCATAGAAAAAAGAACAGGTATGCCCACAGTATCTACTGAACGTACCCCACTGAACATACCCCACCGCCATGCCCACAGTATCTACTGAACGTACCCCACCGCCGTGCCCACAGTATCTACTGAACGTACCCCACCGCCGTGCCCACAGTATCTACTGAACGTACCCCACCGCCATGTTTACAGTATCTACTGAACGTACCCCACTGCCATGTTTACAGTATCTACTGAACGTACCCCACCGCCGTGCCCACAGTATCTACTGAACGTACCCCACTGCCATGTTTACAGTATCTACTGAACGTACCCCACCGCCGTGCCCACAGTATCTACTGAACGTACCCCACCGCCTTGCCCACAGTATCTACTGAACGTACCCCACCGCCGTGCCCACAGTATCTACTGAACGTACCCCACCGCCGTGCCCACAGTATCTACTGAACGTACCCCACCGCCGTGCCCACAGTATCTACTGAACGTACCCCACCGCCATGTTTACAGTATCTACTGAACGTACCCCACCGCCATGTTTACAGTATCTACTGAACGTACCCCACCGCCATGTTTACAGTATCTACTGAACGTACCCCACCGCCATGTTTACAGTATCTACTGAACGTACCCCACCGCCATGTTTACAGTATCTACTGAACGTACCCCACCGCCATGTTTACAGTATCTACTGAACGTACCCCACCGCCATGTTTACAGTATCTACTGAACGTACCCCACCGCCATGTTTACAGTATCTACTGAACGTACCCCACCGCCATGTTTACAGTATCTACTGAACGTACCCCACTGCCATGTTTACAGTATCTACTGAACGTACCCCACTGTCATGTTTACAGTATCTACTGAACGTACCCCACCGCCATGTTTACAGTATCTACTGAACGTACCCCACCGCCATGTTTACAGTATCTACTGAACGTACCCCACTGCCATGTTTACAGTATCTACTGAACGTACCCCACCGCCATGTTTACAGTATCTACTGAACGTACCCCACCGCCATGTTTACAGTATCTACTGAACGTACCCCACCGCCATGTTTACAGTATCTACTGAACGTACCCCACTGCCATGTTTACAGTATCTACTGAACGTACCCCACTGTCATGTTTACAGTATCTACTGAACGTACCCCACTGCCATGTTTACAGTATCTACTGAACGTACCCCACTGTCATGTTTACAGTATCTACTGAACGTACCCCACCGCCATGTTTACAGTATCTACTGAACGTACCCCACCGCCGTGCCCACAGTATCTACTGAACGTACCCCACTGCCATGCCCACAGTATCTACTGAACGTACCCCACCGCCGTGCCCACAGTATCTACTGAACGTACCCCACCGCCATGTTTACAGTATCTACTGAACGTACCCCACTGTCATGTTTACAGTATCTACTGAACGTACCCCACTGCCGTGCCCACAGTATCTACTGAACGTACCCCACCGCCATGCCCACAGTATCTACTGAACGTACCCCACCGCCGTGCCCACAGTATCTACTGAACGTACCCCACCGCCGTGCCCACAGTATCTACTGAACGTACCCCACCGCCGTGCCCACAGTATCTACTGAACGTACCCCACCGCCGTGCCCACAGTATCTACTGAACATACCCCACTGTCATGTTTACAGTATCTACTGAACGTACCCCACCGCCGTGCCCACAGTATCTACTGAACGTACCCCACCGCCGTGCCCACAGTATCTACTGAACGTACCCCACCGCCGTGCCCACAGTATCTACTGAACGTACCCCACTGCCATGTTTACAGTATCTACTGAACGTACCCCACTGCCATGTTTACAGTATCTACTGAACGTACCCCACTGCCATGTTTACAGTATCTACTGAACGTACCCCACCGCCGTGCCCACAGTATCTACTGAACGTACCCCACTGCCATGTTTACAGTATCTACTGAACGTACCCCACCGCCGTGCCCACAGTATCTACTGAACGTACCCCACCGCCTTGCCCACAGTATCTACTGAACGTACCCCACCGCCGTGCCCACAGTATCTACTGAACGTACCCCACCGCCGTGCCCACAGTATCTACTGAACGTACCCCACCGCCGTGCCCACAGTATCTACTGAACGTACCCCACCGCCATGTTTACAGTATCTACTGAACGTACCCCACCGCCATGTTTACAGTATCTACTGAACGTACCCCACCGCCATGTTTACAGTATCTACTGAACGTACCCCACCGCCATGTTTACAGTATCTACTGAACGTACCCCACTGCCATGTTTACAGTATCTACTGAACGTACCCCACTGTCATGTTTACAGTATCTACTGAACGTACCCCACCGCCATGTTTACAGTATCTACTGAACGTACCCCACCGCCATGTTTACAGTATCTACTGAACGTACCCCACTGCCATGTTTACAGTATCTACTGAACGTACCCCACCGCCATGTTTACAGTATCTACTGAACGTACCCCACCGCCATGTTTACAGTATCTACTGAACGTACCCCACCGCCATGTTTACAGTATCTACTGAACGTACCCCACTGCCATGTTTACAGTATCTACTGAACGTACCCCACTGTCATGTTTACAGTATCTACTGAACGTACCCCACTGCCATGTTTACAGTATCTACTGAACGTACCCCACTGTCATGTTTACAGTATCTACTGAACGTACCCCACTGCCATGTTTACAGTATCTACTGAACGTACCCCACCGCCGTGCCCACAGTATCTACTGAACGTACCCCACTGCCATGCCCACAGTATCTACTGAACGTACCCCACCGCCGTGCCCACAGTATCTACTGAACGTACCCCACCGCCATGTTTACAGTATCTACTGAACGTACCCCACTGTCATGTTTACAGTATCTACTGAACGTACCCCACTGCCGTGCCCACAGTATCTACTGAACGTACCCCACCGCCATGCCCACAGTATCTACTGAACGTACCCCACCGCCGTGCCCACAGTATCTACTGAACGTACCCCACCGCCGTGCCCACAGTATCTACTGAACGTACCCCACCGCCGTGCCCACAGTATCTACTGAACGTACCCCACCGCCGTGCCCACAGTATCTACTGAACATACCCCACTGCCATGTTTACAGTATCTACTGAACGTACCCCACCGCCGTGCCCACAGTATCTACTGAACATACCCCACTGCCATGTTTACAGTATCTACTGAACGTACCCCACTGCCGTGCCCACAGTATCTACTGAACATACCCCACCGCCGTGCCCACAGTATCTACTGAACGTACCCCACCGCCGTGCCCACAGTATCTACTGAACGTACCCCACCGCCATGTTTACAGTATCTACTGAACGTACCCCACCGCCATGCCCACAGTATCTACTGAACGTACCCCACTGCCATGTTTACAGTATCTACTGAACGTACCCCACCGCCGTGCCCACAGTATCTACTGAACGTACCCCACTGCCATGTTTACAGTATATACTGAACGTACCCCACTGCCATGTTTACAGTATATACTGAACGTACCCCACTGCCATGTTTACAGTATATACTGAACGTACCCCACTGCCATGTTTACAGTATCTACTGAACGTACCCCACTGCCATGTTTACAGTATCTACTGAACATACCCCACTGTCATGTTTACAGTATCTACTGAACGTACCCCACTGCCATGTTTACAGTATATACTGAACGTACCCCACTGCCATGTTTACAGTATCTACTGAACGTACCCCACTGCCATGTTTACAGTATCTACTGAACGTACCCCACTGCCATGTTTACAGTATCTACTGAACGTACCCCACTGCCATGTTTACAGTATATACTGAACGTACCCCACCGCCGTGCCCACAGTATCTACTGAACGTACCCCACTGCCATGTTTACAGTATCTACTGAACGTACCCCACTGCCATGTTTACAGTATCTACTGAACGTACCCCACTGTCATGTTTACAGTATCTACTGAACGTACCCCACTGCCATGTTTACAGTATCTACTGAACGTACCCCACTGTCATGTTTACAGTATCTACTGAACGTACCCCACTGCCGTGCCCACAGTATCTACTGAACGTACCCCACTGCCATGTTTACAGTATCTACTGAACGTACCCCACTGCCATGTTTACAGTATCTACTGAACGTACCCCACTGTCATGTTTACAGTATCTACTGAACGTACCCCACTGCCATGTTTACAGTATCTACTGAACGTACCCCACTGTCATGTTTACAGTATATACTGAACGTACCCCACTGCCATGTTTACAGTATCTACTGAACGTACCCCACTGCCATGTTTACAGTATCTACTGAACGTACCCCACTGCCATGTTTACAGTATCTACTGAACGTACCCCACTGCCGTGCCCACAGTATCTACTGAACGTACCCCACTGCCATGTTTACAGTATCTACTGAACGTACCCCACTGCCATGTTTACAGTATCTACTGAACGTACCCCACTGCCATGTTTACAGTATCTACTGAACGTACCCCACTGCCATGTTTACAGTATCTACTGAACGTACCCCACTGCCATGTTTACAGTATCTACTGAACGTACCCCACTGCCATGTTTACAGTATCTACTGAACATACCCCACTGCCATGTTTACAGTATCTACTGAACGTACCCCACTGCCATGTTTACAGTATCTACTGAACATACCCCACTCTTCTCCTGTCCTGTACTGTTTTGTCTTGTAACGTACTGTATTGTCCTTACTTTAACCTCCCTGAGGAGCGTGACCCTCCTCTATAAGTGTGTGTTATTAATGACAAATATGTATTTCTCTTTCAGCACCTCTCCCTAGCTTGGGATTTGTTTTGTAAGAATGTGTTTTGAATTGGTTTCGTTTTTATAATTGTGTCTGTTTTAATGTTTTATGTAAAAAAAAATATATATATACATTTCCTACTCCTCTTTAAATGCGCGTTAATGTCAGAAACATGTCTTTCTCTTTCAGCACCCCTCCCTTCAGTTCTGAGGATGAGGCATCAGGAGAAGACATTCCCTCTGTCACCAGCCCTGGCAGTAGGTCTGGTGTCTCTGTCACCAGTCCTGGCAGTAGGTCTGGTGTCTCTGTCACCAGCCCTGGCAGTAGGTCTGGTGTCTCTGTCACCAGCCCTGGCAGTAGGTCTGGCCCCTCTGTGAGGGTGGTGCAGTCTGGATCCAGCCCAAGGCAGATGTACCCAATGTCTGGTTCTACCCAGGGAGAGGACTGGTCTGGGACAGACACAGAGCTCTCAGAAGGGCCTACAAGTCTAACAACCCACCGTGGAGGTCCGACCGGTTTGTTTATTTGGATCTGTTTTAGCCCACAATAAGGGCCAATCTACCATGAATCCAAAACGTATCATCTCATTATGTAAACCTTACAGTTCTACAAATTGTATTGTCATTGCATTGCTATACAGTAAGTTTTCATCTTGCCCAGGGCTCTAATTTTATGTTTTTGAATAATGAGTATTGAAGAAGTATCAGGATTATTTCAGCTGGGTCCCTTGTTTTGTGTTGTCTGGGTCTGTAGTTAAAACGCTGACCAGAAGCTTGGAGAGACAGTTGAGTTTTCCAATGACCAAGCCAGTAGGAGGAACCAGAGTGGTGGTGCCACCAGCAACAGCCAAGGTCTTACCCAAACCCAAACCCAGGACAGCGTTAAAAACCCTACAGGTAACAAATACAGCGCTTTCAGAAAGTATTCGCACTCGCTGACTTTTTACACATTTTTGTTGTGTTAGTCTGGATTGTAAATGGACACATTTTTTTTTTTTGTCACTGGCCTAGACACAAAACCCCATAATGCCAAAGTAGAACTATGTTTTTTTTTTTATGTTTACAAATTAAAAATGAAAAGCTGAATTGTCTTGAGTCAGTAAAAATTCAACCCCTTTGTTATGGCAAGCCTAAATACTGTAGTTCAGGAGTAAAAATGTGCTTAACAAGTCACATAATAAGTTGCATGGACTCGCTCTGTGTGCAATAATAGTGTTTAACATGATTTTTGAATAACTACCTCATCTCTGTACCCCACACATACAATTATCTGTACAGTCCCTCAGTCAAGCAGTGAATTTCAAACAGCAGGGAGGTTTTCCAATGCCTTGCAAAGGACACATATTGGTAGATGGGTAAACAAAAAAAACAGACATTGAATATCCCTTTGAGCATGGTGAAGTTATTAATTTCACTTTGGATGGTGTATCAATACACCCAGTCACTACAAAGATACAGGCGACCTTCCTAACTCAGTTGCCGGAGAGGAAGGAAACCGCTCAAGGATTTCACCACGAGGCCAATGGTGACTTTAAAACAATTACAGAGAAAAGAAGGAAGCCTGTACAGAATACGTGCCTTTAGTGCCTTGTTGCATCGTGTTTGCAACAAGGCACTAAAGTAATACTGAACCAATTGCGGAGCCTCCGGAGGGATGCAGAGGCCAAATTTAGCTCTGTACCGCATCGCCGTGCACCTCCCAAATTTTGTAACAATGTGGAGGGCTACGTATAGCTCCGCAATGACATAATTGGTTGACGGTAGGAGGGGGCGGTACATCCTGTATAAACACAAACTCACTTCCTTGAGAACTTCCTTCACAACAGCTTTGCGCTGCTCTGCAAAGTACAAGAATTATGAATGCCCTGACTTCTGCGGAGGCCGTATCACCGGAAAGGCTGCACGGCAAATGCAGACATCGGATTGGCCATGCAGCGCCTTTTACCTAGAACGCCTGACAGCTCTAGATTGCTGCCAAAGGTGCTTCTACAAAGTATTGACTTGTGTGTGAATACTTATGTGAATTTGATATTTCTGTATTTCATTTTTAATATATTTGCTAACATTTCTAAAAACATGTTTTCACTTTGTCATTATGGGGTATTGTGTGTAGATGGGTGAAAAAATAAAAAATATATATCAATTTAATCCATTTTGAATTTAGGCTGTAACACAACAACATGTAGAATAAGTCAATGGGTATGAATACTTTCTGAAGGCTCTGTATACTCTAACACTTTACTTAAGGTTGTAGATATAATTCTTTATAATTTGTTTTAAGCATGTATGAGCCTTTTATAATGTCTCTCTATGTATCAATACACTTTTATTGTATATTTTCTCTCTCAATACTTATATAGCATGGGCCTGTTTCGTTTTCTTTGTGTGATACCTACACGAGTGATTCAACATTCCTACATGTTCCATTTTGTCCTAGTTATCGGATGAGGAGAGCGACCTAGAACTGTCTTCCATCGAGGAGCTCCTGTCCCTGCCGGTAGGGGGCCAGTCTCAGTCCCTAGGTGGGCGAGGGAGCACCGAGGTGGGCCTGGGAGGAACCTCAGGAACCAGCGTGTGGAGCTCCTCAACCAGCAGAGCAGGAGGGCTTTAATGCACTTTTCCTGTTTTTTTATTTTATTTAGTGCTATGTATCCTTTATTTATCCAGATGAGTGCCTTTTTGAGATGGAAATCTATTTTTCAATGGGCCTATGTGATATATGAATGACTCTTTTCCAGTTTTAAAACAATTGACAGAAGATCCATTCCATCTTGATGAGGAGCTGGCGTGTAATACCAGTTATAAAACAATAACAGAAGATCCATTCCAACGTGATGAGGCGCTGGCGTGTAATACCAGTTATAAAACAATAACAGAAGATCCATTCCAACGTGATGAGGCGCTGGCGTGTAATACCAGTTATAAAACAATAACAGAAGATCCATTCCAACGTGATGAGGAGCTGGCGTGTAATACCAGTTATAAAACAATAACAGAAGATCCATTCCAACGTGATGAGGCGCTGGCGTGTAATACCAGTTATAAAACAATAACAGAAGATCCATTCCAACGTGATGAGGAGCTGGCGTGTAATACCAGTTATAAAACAATAACAGAAGATCCATTCCAACGTGATGAGGAGCTGGCGTGTAATACCAGTTATAAAACAATAACAGAAGATCCATTCCATCGTGATGAGGAGCTGGCGTGTAATACCAGTTATAAAACAATAACAGAAGATCCATTCCAACGTGATGAGGAGCTGGCGTGTAATACCAGTTATAAAACAATAACAGAATAAATAGCCTTTCAGTTTTATTCAATTTTCCAGGATCAAACTATACTCAGCAAAAATAGAAACCCAACATGTAAAGTGTTGGTCCCATGTGTCATGAGCTGAAATAAAATATTCCAGAAATGTTCCATACGCACAAAAAGCATATTTCTCTAAAAAAGTGTATTTCTATCAAATTTTTGGCACGAATTTGTTTATCCCTGTTAGCGAGCATTTCTCCTTTGCCAAGATAATCTATCCACCTGACAGGTGTGGCATATCAAGAAGCTGATTAAACAGCATGATCATTACACAGGTGCACCTTGTGCTGGGGACAATAAAAGGCCACTCCTAAAATGTGCAGTTTTGTCACACAACACAATGCCACAGATGTCTCAAGTTTTCAGGGAGCATGCAATTGGCATGCTGACTGCAGGAATGTCCACCAAAGATGTTACCAGAGAATTGAATGTTCATTTCTCTACCATAAGCCGCCTCCAACGTCGTTTTAGATTATTTGGCAGTACGTCCAACTGGTCTCACAACCGCAGACCACGTGTAACCACGCCAGCCCAGGACCTCCACATCAGGCTTCTTCACCTACAGGATTGTCTGAGACCAGCCACCCGGACAGATTTCTATCAGTAATAAAGACCTTTTGTGGGGTGCCCAGTCATTTGAAATCCATAGATTAGGGCGTAATGATTTTTTTTTTCAATTGACTGATTTCCTTATATGAACTGTAACTCAGTAACAGTTGGAAAAGGGTGCATGTTGCGTTTATAGTTTTTGTTCCGTGTATATATAGGGACTTTCTTGGTAGGACTCGAACTATGTTGGTACTTTGAATGTGGTAATGACTTGTTTTTTTTAATAATCAGGAGATATAGTGCCTTCAGAAAGTTATGGCGAGCCTAAATAAGTTCAGGAGTCACATAATACGTTGCATGAACAATGTGTGCAATAATAGTGAAAACACAATGCAGGTTTTGGAATATTTTTTTATTCGATACAGGCTTCCTTCTTTCCTCTGTAATTGTTTTAAAGTCACCATTGGCCTCGTGGTGAAATCCTTGAGCGGTTTCCTTCCTCTCCGGCAACTGAGTTAGGAAAGTCGCATGTATCTTTGTAGTGACTGGGTGTATTGATACACCATCCAAAATGGAATTAATAACTTCACCATGCTCAAAGAGATATTCAATGTCTGCTTCTTTTTTTAAATTACCAATAGGTACCCTTCTTTGCGAGGCATTAGAAAACCTCCCTAGTCTTTGTGGTTGAATCTGTGTTTTAAATTCACTGCTCGACTGAGGGACCGTACAATTATCTGTATGTGTGGGGTACAGAGATAAGGTAGTCATTCAAAAATCATGATAAACACTATTATTGCACACAGAGTGAGTCCATGCAGCTAATTATGTGACTTGTTAAGCACATTCTTACTCCTGAACCTATTTAGGCTTTCCATAACAAAGGGGTTCAATAGTTATTGACAGTTTGAGCTTTTCATTTTTAATGAATCTGTAAAAACGTCTAAAAACTTAATTCCACTTTGACAATATGGGATATTGTGTGTGTGTGTGTAGGCCAGTGACACATATCAATTTAATCCATTTTAAATGCAATATATATCAATTTAATCCATTTTAAATGCAGGCTGTAAAAAAACTAAATGTGGAAAAAGCAAAAGTGGGGAATACTTTCTGCCGCTGTAGGGAGTTTATACTGTTTGTTTTATTTAAATGATTTTGATATAGCTACTGTTAATATATATTTTTTATTTTCTCATTTTAAAGAAAATTACCAATATTCATATTTATAACATATTGCCCACTATTTGCACTATGAATAAATAATTAAATATTTCTCAAATCAATGTGTGAAGAAATGGATTGTTCATTAACCTTGTTTATATATTTTATGCTGCGTTTGAAAATAAAAAAACAAACATGAAGTTCTGGAAATTTGATTGACTTTTAATACAGATGCATTAGATAATTACAATATTGTCCCCTTAAATGCAGAATAACAAAAACATAGAATATAAGAGAGCTCCAAGTACAAAAATAACTAATCAAACCTGAAGAAGGTTTTCCTTCAACGTAACCCTCTATGAAGGATATCCTCTATAGCAACCCTCTATAGCAACCTCTATAGCAACCCTCTATAGCAACCTCTATAGCAACCCTCTATAGCAACCTCTATAGCAACCCTCTATAGCAACCTCTATAGCAACCCTCTATGAAATCTTTTAAGTCCCTCAGAGCTACATGAGATTGGCATCGATACATTAAAACAGTTTTGCTTAGTTTTCAGAGAACCTCTAAAACCTAACGGTACATAATATTATATTCTTCACACATATTGCTGGTTGGATTGTCTTCCATCCATACTCTGGGCTCTGAAAGAATCGTCATAGGCCGTTCTGGGTCTGGTGTTAGCTTTGTAAACTGTTGTGTGTTGGGAAGCAGGCTTGTAGGCCATCCCATAACTGAGGTAGAAAGAAAACAAAATGATTATGGATTAAGAATAACACGGGAATATTCAGGAATTACTTGAAAGTTTGGTCACACTATAACTTTAATTTATAAGCCGTGTATGAGGCATGTGTTTCATGATTTGAAAGTTCTTGTATGTTTTTTTTTCTTGAGAATGATGTCATTTTATTGAGGGAATGAGCATGTTTCTCTGACTCATGATATGGTGGAGAAAAATGAAACTTACTTTTGTCTCTTCTCCTCTGGTGGAACCATCCCCCGACAGGCCATACACATCATAACCCCTCCCACGACCAGCACGGCTCCGCCTATCCACCCCACAAAGAGGGCAGAGCCAAAGGTGTACCTGAGAAACCAAAGAGATACATTGACACGTTAAAACAATTACAAATTGGCATCATCACTTTATAATAGATACCAGCTTATGTACCAAGGCTTGCCACCCAAATGCCACACTCTTCCCTACATAGTGTACTACTTTTGACCAGGACCCACATATTCATTTTATACCACTTGTTCATGTCCACTAATAGAAACAAATGCCATATCTTATCCCATAAGGCTCTGGTCAATAGTAGTGCACTATATATGGAATAGGGTGCCATTTGGGACTCAACAAAAGTGAATCCTCATATTGCAAGTAAAAGGGCCAGTGCAGTTAAAAAAAACTTGATTTTCCTATTTGTTTTGATGGTATTTCCACACTATGAGGTCAAAAATAACCCCCAAAATTCTGTAAGAGCTGTTTGAAATATAATGCCTGGAATTTTTGGCCCAGATTATGACATCACAATCTGATCTGATTATTTTGACCAATGACCAGTCATCTTTTATTTGCATATGTATCCTCCTACTTTAAAGAGGTAACCTGGGTAGGCTCTAGAGTCTATAGACGATCCTATCCACCAATCAGGGCTGTGTACGTAAATATATTGACATTTGCATTGACACGCCCACACGTTTAGACCGAGCGTTTTCAATTACACAAATTATACAAATATATACTTGGAGTTACTCTATTTCAATTAAAATAAAAAACACACACTGATTTATTAGACTACAGTGACGATTAAAATAATGAATAAAAGACTGTATGAGGGCTTTAATGTACCTGGGAGTGAGAGATCCTCCCATTCCTCCTAATCCTCCCCCCAGTACTCCTTCTCCTCCATATCCACCACCTGCATAGGTGGTGAACCGGAAGCTGCTAACGATTAGGTTGGCAAAGACCGACACTCCAGCAATGCCACAAACACCTAGGAGGATGGAAATTACATTGTCATTTTCAGATCACAGAAATGTGTCTTTTTGGCTTTAAACCCAAATTTGAATCAGAATTATTTTGCTTGCCAGTTATGAACATCAATACCAAAACATCACCTCACCTCCGAGCAGAAACATGACCCCAGAGGTCAACGTCATGGTAGCCTTGACGCTGTCCTCCATGTTCCCCATCTTCAGACACTTGAGGGCAAAGATGGCGACCAGACAACCGATGGCTCCCAGGACCATCCCCACTATCATCAGGGCCCGCACAGCTTGGAGCATAGCTGCAGGTCAAACCAGAACACACAGTCAGATAGACCAGTCTACAGGTCAAACCAAAACACACAGTCTGATAAACTAATCTACAGGTCAAACCAAAACACACAGTCAGATAGACTAGTCTACAGGTCAAACCAAAACACACAGTCAGATAGACTAGTCTACAGGTCAAACCAACACACACAGTCAGATAGACTAGTCTACAGGTCAAACCAAAACACACAGTCAGATAGACTAGTCTACAGGTCAAACCAAAACACACAGTCAGATAGACTAGTCTACAGGTCAAACCAAAACACACAGTCAGATAGACTAGTCTACAGTTCAAACCAAAACACACAGTCAGATAAACTAGTCTACAGGTCAAACCAAAACACACAGTCAGATCAACTAGTCTACAGGTCAAACCAAAACACACAGTCAGATAGACTAGTCTACAGGTCAAACCAAAACACACAGTCAGATAAACTAGTTTACAGGTCAAACCAAAACACACAGTCAGATAGACTAGTCTACAGGTCAAACCAAAACACACAGATAAACTAGCCTACAGGTCAAACCAAAACACACAGTCAGATAGACTAGTCTACAGGTCAAACCAAAACACACAGTCAGATAGACTAGTCTACAGGTCAAAACAAAACACACAGTCAGATAAATTAGTCTACAGGTCAAACCAAAACACACAGTCAGATAAATGAGTCTACAGGTCAAACCAAAACATATAGTCAGATAAACTAGTCTACAGGTCAAACCAAAACACACAGTCAGATAAATGAGTCTACAGGTCAAACCAAAACACACAGTCAGATAAACTAGTCTACAGGTCAAACCAAAACATATAGTCAGATAAACTAGTCTACAGGTCAAACCATTGATTAGGCCCTATAGTATTGATTAGGCCCTATAGTTCTCCTGTTTGTTGTATTGATTAGGCCCTATAGTACTCCTGTTGGTTGTATTGATTAGGCCCTATGGTACTCCTGTTTTGTTGTATTGATTAGGCCCTATAGTACTCCTGTTTGTTGTATTGATTAGGCCCTATAGTACTCCTGTTTGTTGTATTGATTAGGCCCTATAGTACTCCTGCTTTGTTGTATTGATTAGGCCCTATAGTACTCCTGTTTTGTTGTATTGATTAGGCCCTATGGTACTCCTGTTTTGTTGTATTGATTAGGCCCTATAGTACTCCTGTTTTGTTGTATTGATTAGGCCCTATAGAACTCCTGTTTGTTGTATTGATTAGGCCCTATAGTACTCCTGTTTGTTGTATTGATTAGGCCCTATAGTACTCCTGTTTGTTGTATTGATTAGGCCCTATAGAACTCCTGTTTGTTGTATTGATTAGGCCCTATAGAACTCCTGTTTGTTGTATTGATTAGGCCCTATAGTACTCCTGTTTGTTGTATTGATTAGGCCCTATAGTACTGCTGTTTGTTGTATTGATTAGGCCCCATAGTACTGCTGTTTTGAGGGGCCACTTAACTACATTTTGTGCCCAGAAGATAATCTCACTCCCTGCTCTTGAATGTAGTTGTATAAAATTATTTAACCCATAAAAGTCTAAGCCTTTTTTTGTGTGTGTGTGTGTGTGTGGGGGGGGGGGGGGTCTACTAAGCTAACATTTTGAATTATTTTAAGAAGGTCATTTAGCTATTTGGTTTTGAATTTTTGGACCCCTTTAGGTCTCAATTTAAAAAATATATATATAATTTTCTGATTAAATATAGAGTTTGGCCTTTACTGCTATAGCCCATAAAAACGTATTAAATAACACATTCATAAATTGCAAAACAGACATTCAAAAAATAAATCATAAGTAATATGGTTTGGAAGTGTCTGTCCTATATCTAGGAGATATAAAAAAGCTCAGGAAAAATGTTAGGTTTTTTGGACACATATTTAACCCCCCAAAAAATGTGCGGACTGGCACAAAACTACTTCCATGCTTCCATACATTTTTTTAAACCAGTAACGGGTTACCTTCAGACAAGTCCCACGACACTTGTGGGGGTTGTAGAACACCATCGTGTTCGTGAGAGTCTCCTCTTTCCATAGTGGGGTCATATTAGTTGTTAGGCCAAACCGTTCGGACGCTACTGTCACGCCCTGACCTTAGAGATCCTTTTTATGTCTCTATTTTGGTTTGGTCAGGGCGTGAGTTGGGGTGGGCATTCTGTTTTGTGTTTCTATGATTTTCTATTTCTATGTTTTGGCCGGGTATGGTTCTCAATCAGGGACAGCTGTCTATCGTTGTCTCTGATTGGGAACCATACTTAGGTAGCTTTTTTCCCCACCGTTCTTTGTGGGAAGTTGACTTTGTTTAGGGCACATAGCCTTTGAGCTTCAAGGTTTGGTTTTGTAGTGTTTATTCTTTTGTTTGGCGTCATTTTGAGTTAATAAAGAAAATGTACGCTCACCAAGCTGCACCTTGGTTCTCATCCTTCAACAGCCGTGACAGCCACAGACATTTTCATGAGAAGACCCATTTTCCGGGATATCTCGTGACAAACAGGGCTGTAGCTCTGCCACATTCCACTGCAGATGCCTGCGGCTATGGAACCCTGACCTGTTCACCGGACGTGCTACCTGTCCCAGACCTGCTGTTTTCAACTCTCTAGAGACCGCAGGAGCGGTAGAGATACTCTTAATGATCGGCTATGAAAAGCCAACTGACATTTACTCCTGAGGTGCTGACTTGCTGCACCCTCGACAACTACTATGATTATTATTATTTGACCATGCTGGTCATTTATGAACATTTGAACATCTTGGCCATGTTCTGTTATAATCTCCACCACAGCCAGAAGAGGAATGGCCACCCCTCATAGCCTGGTTCCTCTCTAGGTTTCTTCCTAGGTTTTGGCCTTTCTAGGGAGTTTTTCCTAGCCACCCGTGCTTCTACACCTGCATTGCTTGCTGTTTGGGGTTTTAGGCTGGGTTTCTGTACAGCACTTTGAGATATCAGCTGATGTACGAAGGGCTATATAAATACATTTGATTTGATTTGATCGACGAATGTGGTGGATTAAAACGCAGTAAAACAAATATCTCTGGTGCGTCTATCAACTCTAGGTTGTTTTTAAAAAAAAAGATTGAACTGATCTAGTAAAGTTGTTTAAATCAACACAACTAGATTTTGTGAGACAAAAACAAACTTGACCTTTTATTGATCATGGCCTTGAATACTATTCTTTAAAATGACCCACCTTACTAAACTATATTTTGTTTCCCCAGGAAGATAATCTCACTTCCTGCTTTTAACACGCACTCTTAAAGATCAAACACTGCTGCAGAAACTAGATTAGAAATGCTCAAAATGGTTTGTTTCAAAGTCAAGTGAAAGGAAACAAATGTTTGTTTTATTCCACTAATTAATGTGTACTTATACAGTATAAACAAATGTAATATATTTTTTAGACAGAGCCACACCTTTGAGATGTACTCGACATACAAAGCTCAATGGAGATGTTACAACTGAGAAATGATGGTTCTGTAAAGCCTACATGGCTGTGGCAGTAGATATCAAAAACTGACCCAATGCACCCAGCATAAAGCCGATAAAATAATCTTTGTGGCGGCCATTTTAGGTTCCCTTTTTGTTCGATGTCAAACCCCTCCTTGGCTTCGTGATGTAAATGAAGTCATGAAATGGCTGTCTATCCTCTGGTTTTTATCACTATGTACTCTTGAACAGGGAACGAACCTTATCAGGTGTATGCAAAACATTTTCGTGAGTTGCTGTCACAGTTTCGGGCAACGGTTGTATTTTCAGTAAGAGTTTCCGCGTTTTTCTAACTAACGAAGGGTGTGCCTCGCCTGACCTTATTTTTATATGTGGTTCTCAGGGAACAAAAATCCAAACTATTTAGATATTTCCCAATCACCACACTACAATATTGACCTTTTTCTCAATTATGATTCTGAGTCTATCCCCAAAGTGGTGTGACTTTTACTAATCCATCAATATTACCATCTATTCATACATCGTGTAAATTAACCTAGCATAAACTAATGTCCTACGTTTCCTGACTTTCTTGGCTTCATGTGTAATAAAATGGGAATTTGTCCAACTTACTTTAGTCAGTTGCATTCAATGAAGTATTGAACTGGATCCATAGTAACTGAGTAAACTAAACTATCAGAGTAAATCAACAAGTTACTATTATTACATGTTGAGTCAAAGAGCTTGGGTCATGTCAACTTGTTGCTCTGGTCACTACTGTGTAGAGTAGAGGCTGCTGCATCTGAATGAGGACAATGGCGTTTGTTGTACCTGGTAGCCCCAGGAAGTAAGGTTGGCAATGGTGAACGTTTAAAAATAAGGAAAACTCCAGCACGTCAGTGATCTTGATGCAAACCATTTAATGGATCTAAGTCACCAATGTTTTGGTCTCAGTCAACCTTTATCAGGCATATTTGGTATAGTGTACGTACCTGGTAGCCCCAGGATGGTGAAGTAGGGTCGGCACTCTGTGAATCCGGAGCTCTGCCGGACGCAGGATCTCCAGAGTCCTGAGTAGGAGAAGATGGCGGTCACAGGATTGTCGTACAGGTCCTCCGTCGCCCACTGGTCCATCCCAGTGGCGGCTATAATCCCACCCACCCCCAGCAGGCTCAGCACAAAGCCCATCACCTGGCACAGGGTCGCCGCCATGATGCAGATGCCTCTCTCTCTCTCTTCTCTCTCGGTGGGAAACCAACTCCTGCCTCTCTCTCTCTCTGGTAAAGCTAACGTTCAACGCTATCACAACCTTCTTCTTTCTCTCTCGGTTGGCAAAAATAACAACAACAAAACAAATCGGAACCTTAGCTACTGCAGAGTCTCTCAGCTTCTGCTTGTTTCTAATGCCCCAATGCCAACACTGAGACTGGGCTCTTGACTCGCTGTGTTTGAAGTGAATCTGATACTGGCAGGCTTGACCTCCTGAAAGACTGTTACATCTGTCCTTCTGTGTTTGCCCACTGCTGCCAAGTCATCGCTTGTGTCCCAAATGCCACCCTATTCCCTATATGGTGCACTACATTTGACCATGATCTCTGGTCAAAAGTAGTGCACTATATAGCAAATAGGGTGGCATTTGGGACGTACCCCTTACTGTTGGGTGGGGCGTAGGAGGTTACGGTAGGTGAAACGGTCACACAGGAAGCTAAGAGGTTGACCAATACTTTGATAACAAGACTATGTATTCCATTTCTGAACTGATACTCCACATTTAGCCCAGGGGGGGGGGGGGGGGGGGGTTCCTCTCATTACTTCAGGAGTTTCTCACAAGAGTTTCTCAAACTGATCTGAGAACCTAGAAGTCAATTGAACACTCAACCTACAGTATTTAACATTTTGTATATTTGATGTCTATACTTTGTATACTAGCAGCATGAAGTCAGATATTTCTCTATTACAAGCAGTTTTTTTTTTTTTTGATTCATGCCTTAAACGTAAGGATACTCAGTAATTAACTAACGCATCCTTGATGTGGACAGAAAAGCCTTTTCTACTTTGGGTTCTGTGTTTTGTGCCTGTTTCTGTCCCTTTTTAATAATGATACCCGATGACTCTATTGACACACTGTAGTTCTGTATCACCACCACCAGCCAGCCAGCCAGCCAGCCAGTCAGTCAGTCAGCCAGTCAAGCTAAGGTAAATAGAAAATACTGATATGATTGTATCATTGTGGAGAACTGAAACCAATTTGACAAAGGCTGATATCTTGAAAAGAAATGTCAGGCACCTGCGTTCGCGAGAGAGACACAAAATATCGGTAATTTCAGGTCATTGAATATAACATCCAAAAGATGAAATGGATTTATCCAACAGAATATGTAGGTTCCTGACAGAACGATATCTGTTAAAGTAGCACAAATTTAATTTGGAAATGTATTATTTTTTATTTTTTTACTTTGCTAGAAGTACGTTATATATTTAATATGATAGAAAGTGACCGAAAGAATGATGGCTATACCGGCTCATTCTAACAAACAGAAAGGCCAATGTCTCTATGTAGTTAATGAAAAATGTGAGAGTCAACAGAGATATCCTGTGAGACCGTATTGTAGTGGAATGGCCTTCTCAGGTCGTTTAGAACTCTAATCAGTTAGATAAAGAGATTAGATGGGGGTCCGCCCAGAAAAAGGGAGCAGATACGGTGCCTGTAGTAGACCCCCCCTCAACTGTCTGATTAGACAGAAACAGAACATAAGCATTTGTCTCATTCCTGGGTACAGGGCTCAATAAATACTAAGCTATAATATTTAATGAAAGTTGTTTTATAGTTTTAAGAATAATGGAACTTAGGTGTCACGGATCCCGCCGGAACTTTGATGACGTACACCTAGCTCCTATTTCCCACTGATTGTATTTGTATGTATGTGCCCTTTGGCTTCCATTGGGCGGTCGACTATTGTTACAATGTCCGTTGGTGCGTGTGAGTACTTGTGCTGTGGGTTTTGGGCTTTCGTGCCATTGTGGATTGCACAGATGATTACGGGTCTCGTCCCGTGTGTTAATTATTGTGCGCGTGTGTTATTTATTTCGAGGTGCTCCTCGCTCTTTTGTTTGGGTTTCTACCCTGTGTTTTTGTTATGTGTTTGTTTGGTCTTCGTCCCCGTGCCTTTACACGGCATGCCATAATTTGGGCTTAATAAAAAAAATCCTATTACGCATTGCTGCGTCTGTCTCCCGATCCTTCACACCAACGTGACATTAGGCCGTATTCAAGTATTATACTAGTAGTAGTATTTTGTACATATTCACACAGCGACCTGACTACTTAGTGTTATCACTGTCAGTACAGTGGTACTGTAGTTCTTGGAGCAGAGTAGACTGTGGCCTTATCCAAAATGCACTCTATTCCCTACAGATGTAGGATATTCTCTTAAAACTTGTAGTGTATTTGAGTTTTAAAAAGACCTATGATTATAATCCATATGATAATTCACTTTTCCCAGTTGCTGCAGGATTTTTTTTCTTGTTGTAGCACACACAAATTATGATCCTACATCTGTAGATAGTGTACTACTTTTGACCCGGGCCAACAAGATCTCACGTTTTTACCAATTTCGCTTCAGATTCTGACGTTTATTCACGTTTCTCCAAACATCATATTTCCAAGTGTGACACCCTGGGTTGCTCCTGCTGCTCCTCATCATTCCGTTTTTACAAACGTAACATTTCGAAGTTAAGGTTTTGGATAGGGTTACAACCTTAAGTTGAGTGAAGGGTTAAGGTTTGGGATAGGATTAAGTTTAAAAAAAATATTGTCTACCACTGATATTGAAGACACAACCTTTATTTCTGGAGTCATGTGATTATAATCATCCACCACCTCTGTCTACAATACCCTAGCAAACCCATGCCTAGTTGATGGTAATTGCGCTCACTGCTGCCCCTAGTGGCCGGTTATGAAAGCATTTCCAGACATCCTGAAGACATGGACAGACGTCCAAATTCGAAGTCAATCTTGAGCGATCTGGCTGCTTTATCAGCCCACTGTCATTTTACAAGTGCTGAACATGTTGTAGAAAAGTTTTCAGGGCTGTAACTTTTAGGGGGCATCTTTCTTTACACCGAGTTCCATTTCATTTGTGAATTTGGACTTCCATTAGTGAGGCCACAGAGAAAAGGAAGGAACACAAAACACACCTATCTCTGTTGAAAATGATGAAAGGCTGCCCTGGGAAATGATGGTAAAATAGGTGCATTTATTTACTACCAACTACCTTCCTTTCACCGTCAGATGCCTGCTTTGACCTCCTCGACTGAGTCCTAAATGGCACCCTATTCCCTTTTTAACATGGGCCCCGGTATAATATGGGCCCTGGTCAAAAGTAGTGCACTTTATATGGAATAAGGTCCCATTGGGGAAAGCAGAACTCCTCCTCAAATGGGCTCTTGTTCTGCCAGCAATCACTTTACTACCAGCCTTTCACCACTAGAGGGCAGCGCTGTAGCGGGCTGTCTCCAACCAGGCTGTCTCCAACCAGGCTGTCTCCACCATCACAGCAGGGGAGACGTTTGCAGGGAGCGTGATAAGAACGCCTTCATTCACGCAAAGAGGCCTTGAGCGGAAATGTGCCATTTGTATTTCTCAACGGGCCTCAGGAACTTTTAGAGAATGTGAACAGGTCAGAAGGAGGACAATTAGGATTTCAGCACACATTTGACTATTCTGTCAAATAGAGGCCATAAAGAGAGAGAGAGAGAGAGAGAAGGAGAGAGAGAAGGAGAGGGAGAAGGAGAGAGAGAGAAGGAGAGAGAGAAGGAGAGAGAGAGGGAGAGAGAGAAGGAGAGAGAGAAGGAGAGAGAGAAGGAGAGAGAGAAGGAGAGAGAAGGAGAGAGAGAGAAGGAGAGAGAGAGAAGGAGAGAGAGAGAAGGAGAGAGAGAGAAGGAGAGAGAGAGAAGGAGAGAGAGAAGGAGAGAGAGAGGGAGAGAGAGAAGGAGAGAGAGAGAAGGAGAGAGAGAAGGAGAGAGAGAGAAGGAGAGAGAGAAGGAGAGAGAGAGAAGGAGAGAGAGAAGGAGAGAGAGAGAAGGAGAGAGAGAGAATGAGAGAGAGAAGGAGAGAGAGAGAAGGAGAGAGAGAAGGAGAGAGAGTGGAGAGGAACGGAGAGGAGAGGAAGGGAGTCTCACACCTCACCGTTCTGTTCCATTTTGAAGAATGACTGAAAACTTCTAAAATCCCTGAGCAATTAACCAATCGGAGTCTAGCAGGACGGTGTGACAGAGTGCACACATCATTGGCCGACAGGCGTGCATCCGTTATGCATTCAGTGGGGCGAGATCTAAATTAGAGAGTCAATTAACCAGGCTAATAGCCCTCTCCAATTTAATCTGAGAGACAATGAGGATTGAAGAAGATGCTTTATTAAAGACAATGCAATATCATCTATTCTGTCACGATTCCGAGGGCCGCCGCTCGCCTCCTTGTTGCCACTTCAATTAGCCCACTGCTTTCTATGATTAAGTGCCTATAATTATTTTTCAATTACGGCTTTGATCTGGTATGTACTGTATACAGCTACTTGGCGCCGCTGAAAGAATGAGGATGAGACAGTAAATTAGTTCCCGTCTGTTTGGCGTTGAGGGGGGGGTGCATGAGAGATTAAGTTTGCTGGACCTCCGGGACAGACAGACGGTAGCTACTCTACCTCGGCTGAAACTTGATAAAACAAAACTGGAAAAAGAACTGGGCTTCTGTTAGTTCTTTACCTGCTTGGTAGGGGAGTTAGAATCTGTCAGGTTTCTGTTCACCGCCTTGTATCAGCACGATACACATTGCCTTGCTCCGAGTAGGCCTAGATCTTGGTTTAGTGTGCAGACAGTCTACTTAGCAACAAAGACTTACAATAGCTTACATGTCAGTATTTTTTGTGGACCTGGCTATTGTTGACAGATACTCCTCTACAAAGAGTGTAACTGACTATCGCGCTGTAAGATGTATACTCTGCCGTTCAAAAGTTTGCGGTCACTTAGAAATGTCCTTGTTTTTTAAAGAAAAGCAATTTTTTTTGTCCATTAAAATAACATCAAATTGATCAGAAATACAGCGTAGACATTGTTAATGTTGTAAATGATTATTGTAGCTGGAAACGGCAGATTTTTTTATGGAATATCTACATAGGCGTACAGAGGCCCATTATCAGCAGCCATTAGTGTCTTGTTTGAAAAACAGACATCACTCCTGTGTTCCAATGTCACGTTGTGTTAGCTAATCCAAGTTAAACATTTTAAAAGGCTAATTGACCATTGAAAACAATTTTGCAATTATGTTAGCGCAGCTGCAAACTGTTGTCCTGATTAAAGAAGCAATAAAACTGGCCTTCTTTAGACTAGTTGAGTATCTGGAGCATCAGCATTTGTGGGTTCGATTACAGGCTCAAAATGACCAGAAACAAAGCACTTTCTTCTGAAACTCGTCAGTCTATTCTTGTTCTGAGAAATGAAAGCTATTCCATGCGAGAAATTGCCAAGAAACGGAAGATCTCGTACAGCGCTGTGTACTACTCCCTTCACAGAACAGGGCAAACTGTCTCTAATCAGAATAGAAAGAGGAGTGGGAGGCCCCGGTGCACAACTGAGCAAGAGGACAAGTACATTAGAGTGTCTAGTTTGAGAAACAGACGCCTCACAAGTTCTCAACTGGCAGCTTCATTAAATAGTTCCCGCTAAACACCAGTCTCAACGTCAACAGTGAAGATGCGAATCCAGGATGCTGGCCTTCTCTGTTTTTCAAACTAGACACTCTAATGGTTGCTGATAATGGGCCTCTGTACGCCTATGTAGATATTCCATTAAAAAATCTGCCGTTTCCAGCTACAATAGTCATTTACAACATTAACAATGTCTACACAGTATTTCTACATCTACATCAATTTGATGTTATTTTAATGGACACATTTTTTTTTGCTTTTCTTTAAAAAACAAGTACATTTCTAAGTGACCCAAACTTTTGAACGGTAGAGTATTTCTGGTACCTAACAAAAAACAGAGGAGGAGCTCAACAACAACAACAACAACAACATGTCAGCAGCAAAACGGAGCAGAGTTCCTGATCTGTTTGTGCTCGACAAGATACTTAGCAGTACTTAATTCCACTATTTACCTGAGCTGAGGTTGATCAGAAGAGTAAGGGGGATGTGGAGGTGTCAGGCTAAACCACAGTCAACCAGCCTGGGTTAATTATGTCTATACAGCTGCAGGATTAGAGACAGGTGGGGAGGAGGAGGAGGAGACGAGTGGAGGAAGAGGATGTGGCGGTGGAAGTGGAGAGGTAGAGATGAGAAGAGGTGGAGAGGTGGAGAGGAGATGGGAGGAGGTAGAGAGGTGGAGGTGGAGAGGTGGAGAGGAGGAGTGGAGAGGTGGGGTGGAGGTAGAGAGGAGGTGGAAAGGGGAAGTCGAGAGGAGAGGAGGAGGTGGAGAGGAGAGGGGGAGGTGGAAAGGGGAAGTCGAGAGGAGAGGAGGAGAGGAAGAGGTGGAGAGGAGGTAGAGAGGAGGAAGGATGAGGAGAGGAGATGGGGTGGAGGTTGAGAAGAGGAGGTGGAGAGGAGGAGAGGAGGAGGTGGGGAGGAGGTAGAGAGGAGGAGAGGAGGTGGGGGTGGAGATTAAGAAGAGGAAAGGAGGAGGAGAGGAGTTAGAGAGGGGGAGAGGAGGTGAAGAGGGGAGGTGGAGAGGCGGAGAGGACAGGTGACAGCCCTGCTTTGTGTTGGAAGCTTTAAGTACTAGGCTGCACCATGCCCTTTGGGCCCTATCTGACACACACAGAGACTCACAGACTCTACCTTTCCTGCACTCCTGTCCTCACAACCAGGACACACAGTCTACCTGTCCTGCACTGCTGTCCTCACGACCCAGGATGCAGTATGCCACTTCAGGGCTTATCTGACAGACTTCATCTACCTGCAGTCTTGTGCTCACAAACCATGGAAGGAGGAAGTGTAGAGTACTTTCCTGTTTTACCTTTCTGTGCAAGGGACTGTGAGTGAGTGACAGCCTAGGGCAGATTATTGCCCTGAGTGGAGTCCTGCTGTGCTAGATAGCAGAGAACAAATGTAACCTCCGTGGTTGACAGGAGTATATGGTAGGTCAGCATTCTACATCCAAGCACTCCTTTACAGAACCCTGCTTTGGGAGAACCTTGTTGTAAAGCTTTTCGTATTCTAGCCAAGGATATGAGCGTTTTACATAAGCTTTCAGAAATGTCAAAATGTAACAAAAATATGTATTTTAAAAACTTGCTAGCTCACTTTTTATATATATATTTTTATTTTTGTATTTTTTATTGTTTATTAACCCCTACACCACCGGTCTTCAGAGGACAATTTATCTTTTAGGTTTTTTTTACAGCTTTTCTGCTACATATACATACATTTTACACATACATTTTACATATACATTTCACATATACATTTTACATATACATTTCATATATACATTTTACATATACATTTTATATATACATTTTACATATACATTTTACACATGCATTTTACATATACATTTTACACATGCATTTTACATAAACATTTTACATATACATTTTACATATACATTTCACATATACATTTTACACATACATTTTACATATACATTTTATATATACATTTTACATATACACTTTACATATACATTTTACACATACATTTTTCATATACATTTCACATATACATTTTACACATACAATTTACATATACATTTTACATATAGATTTCACATATACATTTTACATATACATTTTATATATACATTTTACATATACATTTTTCATATATATTACATATACATTTTACATAAACATTTTACATATACATTTTATATATACATTTTACATATACATTTTACACATACGTTTTACATATACATTTTATATATATATTTACATATACACTTTACATATACATTTTACACATACATTTTTCATATACATTTCACATATACATTTTACACATACAATTTACATATACATTTTACATATACATTTCACATATACATTTTACATATACACTTTACATATACATTTTACACATACATTTTTCATATACATTTCACATATACATTTTACACATACAATTTACATATACATTTTACATATACATTTTATATATACATTTTACATATACAATTTACACATGCATTTTACATATACAATTTACATATACATTTTACATATAGATTTCACATATACATTTTACATATACATTTTATATATACATTTTACATATACATTTTTCATATATATTACATATACATTTTACATAAATATTTTACATATACATTTTATATAAACATTTTACATATACATTTTATATATACATTTTACACATACGTTTTACATATACATTTTATATATATATTTACATATACACTTTACATATACATTTTACACATACATTTTCATATACATTTCACATATACATTTTACACATACAATTTACATATACATTTTACATATACATTTCACATATACATTTTGAATATACATTTTATATATACATTTTCCATATACATTTTTCATATACATTTTACATAAACATTTTACATAAACATTTTACATAAACATGTTATATATACATTTTACATATACATTTTACACATACGTTTTACATATACATTTTATATATACATTTTACATATACACTTTACATATACATTTTACACATACATTTTACATATACATTTCACATATACATTTTACACATACAATTTACATAAACATTTTACATATACATTTCACATATACATTTTACATATACATTTTATATATACATTTTACATATAGATTTTTCATATATATGATATATACATTTTACATATACATTTTACATATACATTTTTCATATATATGATATATACAAATTACATATACATTTTACATATACTTTTTACGAGCTCGCTTTTTGCTTTAGGAGCAGGGGAACGAGATGTTTTTATATACTAGGTGCAAGTCAAAGGGTTTTGGATTTCTAAATTAATTATGTTTACCCATTGATTCTTGAAGGACAAAACTTATTAATGCCTCGTGAGCTTAGTTCAACCATCAGAACCCAAAATATAAACTTGTTTTACTCCAATGTCTGTAAACAAAGTAAACAAACATGGTTAAAAACAAGGATGGTCAGTCCCTGGTCTGTATAGGTTAGAGTTATAATGGATGATCAGTCCCTGGTCTGTTTAGGTTAGAGTTATAATGGATGGTCAGTCCCTGGTCTGTATAGGTTAGAGTTATAATGGATGATCAGTCCCTGGTCTGTATAGGTTAGAGTTATAATGGATGGTCAGTCCCTGGTCTGTATAGGTTAGAGTTATAATGGATGGTCAGTCCCTGGTCTGTATAGGTTAGAGTTATAATGGATGGTCAGTCCCTGGTCTGTATAGGTTAGAGTTATAATGGATGATCAGTCCCTGGTCTGTATAGGTTACAGTTATAATGGATGATCAGTCCCTGGTCTGTATAGGTTAGAGTTATAATGGATGATCAGTCCCTGGTCTGTATAGGTTAGAGTTATAATGGATGATCAGTCCCTGGTCTGTATAGGTTAGAGTTATAATGGATGGTCAGTCCCTGGTCTGTATAGGTTAGAGTTATAATGGATGATCAGGCCCTGGTCTGTATAGGTTAGAGTTATAATGGATGATCAGGCCCTGGTCTGTATAGGTTAGAGTTATAATGGATGGTCAGTCCCTGGTCTGTATAGGTTAGAGTTATAATGGATGGTCAGTCCCTGGTCTGTAGAGGTTAGAGTTATAATGGATGATCAGTCCCTGGTCTGTATAGGTTAGAGTTATAATGGATGGTCAGTCCCTGGTCTGTATAGGTTAGAGTTCTAATGGATGATCAGGCCCTGGTCTGTGTCGGTTAGAGTTATAATGGATGATCAGGCCCTGGTCTGTATAGGTTAGAGTTATAATGGATGGTCAGTCCCTGGTCTGTATAGGTTAGAGTTATAATGGATGGTCAGTCCCTGGTCTGTATAGGTTAGAGTTATAATGGATGGTCAGTCCCTGGTCTGTATAGGTTAGAGTTATAATGGATGGTCAGTCCCTGGTCTGTATAGGTTAGAGTTATAATGGATGGTCAGTCCCTGGTCTGTATAGGTTAGAGTTATAATGGATGATCAGGCCCTGGTCTGTGTCGGTTAGAGTTATAATGGATGATCAGGCCCTGGTGTGTATAGGTTAGAGTTATAATGGATGGTCAGTCCCTGGTCTGTATAGGTTAGAGTTATAATGGACCGTCAGTCCCTGGTCTGTATAGGTTAGAGTTATAATGGATGATCAGTCCCTGGTCTGTATAGGTTAGAGTTATAATGGATGGTCAGTCCCTGGTCTGTATAGGTTAGAGTTATAATGGATGATCAGTCCCTGGTCTGTATAGGTTAGAGTTATAATGGATGGTCAGTCCCTGGTCTGTATAGGTTAGAGTTATAATGTATGATCAGTCCCTGGTCTGTATAGGTTAGAGTTATAATGGATGGTCAGTCCCTGGTCTGTATAGGTTAGAGTTATAATGGATGATCAGTCCCTGGTCTGTATAGGTTAGAGTTATAATGGATGATCAGTCCCTGGTCTTTATAGGTTAGAGTTATAATGGATGGTCAGTCCCTAGTCTGTATAGGTTAGAGTTATAATGGATGGTCAGTCCCTGGTCTGTATAGGTTAGAGTTATAATGGATGATCAGTCCCTGGTCTGTATAGGTTACAGTTATAATGGATGATCAGTCCCTGGTCTGTATAGGTTAGAGTTGTAATGGATGATCAGTCCCTGGTCTGTATAGGTTAGAGTTATAATGGATGATCAGTCCCTGGTCTGTATAGGTTAGAGTTATAATGGATGGTCAGTCCCTGGTCTGTATAGGTTAGAGTTATAATGGATGATCAGGCCCTGGTCTGTATAGGTTAGAGTTATAATGGATGATCAGGCCCTGGTCTGTATAGGTTAGAGTTATAATGGATGGTCAGTCCCTGGTCTGTATAGGTTAGAGTTATAATGGATGGTCAGTCCCTGGTCTGTAGAGGTTAGAGTTATAATGGATGATCAGTCCCTGGTCTGTATAGGTTAGAGTTATAATGGATGGTCAGTCCCTGGTCTGTATAGGTTAGAGTTATAATGGATGATCAGGCCCTGGTCTGTGTCGGTTAGAGTTATAATGGATGATCAGTCCCTGGTCTGTGTCGGTTAGAGTTATAATGGATGATCAGGCCCTGGTCTGTATAGGTTAGAGTTATAATGGATGGTCAGTCCCTGGTCTGTATAGGTTAGAGTTATAATGGATGGTCAGTCCCTGGTCTGTATAGGTTAGAGTTATAATGGATGGTCAGTCCCTGGTCTGTATAGGTTAGAGTTATAATGGATGGTCAGTCCCTGGTCTGTATAGGTTAGAGTTATAATGGATGGTCAGTCCCTGGTCTGTATAGGTTAGAGTTATAATGGATGATCAGGCCCTGGTCTGTATCGGTTAGAGTTATAATGGATGATCAGTCCCTGGTCTGTATAGGTTAGAGTTATAATGGATGGTCAGTCCCTGGTCTGTATAGGTTAGAGTTATAATGGATGATCAGGCCCTGGTCTGTATAGGTTAGAGTTATAATGGATGGTCAGTCCCTGGTCTGTATAGGTTAGAGTTATAATGGATGATCAGTCCCTGGTCTGTATAGGTTAGAGTTATAATGGATGGTCAGTCCCTGGTCTGTATAGGTTAGAGTTATAATGGATGATCAGTCCCTGGTCTGTATAGGTTAGAGTTATAATGGATCAGTCCCTGGTCTGTATAGGTTAGAGTTATAATGGATGATCAGTCCCTGGTCTGTATAGGTTAGAGTTATAATGGATGGTCAGTCCCTGGTCTGTATAGGTTAGAGTTATAATGGATGGTCAGTCCCTGGTCTGTATAGGTTAGAGTTATAATGGATGATCAGGCCCTGGTCTGTATAGGTTAGAGTTATAATGGATGGTCAGTCCCTGGTCTGTATATGTTAGAGTTATAATAAATGATCAGGCCCTGGTCTGTATAGGTTAGAGTTATAATGGATGGTCAGTCCCTGGTCTGTATAGCTTAGAGTTATAATGGATGGTCAGTCCCTGGTCTGTATAGGTTAGAGTTATAATGGATGGTCAGTCCCTGGTCTGTATAGGTTAGAGTTATAATGGATGGTCAGTCCCTGGTCTGTATAGGTTAGAGTTATAATGGATGATAAGTCCCTGGTCTGTATAGGTTAGAGTTATAATGGATGGTCAGTCCCTGGTCTGTATAGGTTAGAGTTATAATGGATGATCAGTCCCTGGTCTGTATAGGTTAGAGTTATAATGGATGATCAGTCCCTGGTCTGTATAGGTTACAGTTATAATGGATGATCAGTCCCTGGTCTGTATAGGTTAGAGTTATAATGGATGATCAGTCCCTGGTCTGTATAGGTTAGAGTTATAATGGATGATCAGTCCCTGGTCTGTATAGGTTAGAGTTATAATGGATGATCAGGCCCTGGTCTGTATAGGTTAGAGTTATAATGGATGGTCAGGCCCTGGTCTGTATAGGTTAGAGTTATAATGGATGATCAGTCCCTGGTCTGTATAGGTTAGAGTTATAATGGATGATCAGGCCCTGGTCTGTATAGGTTAGAGTTATAATGGATGATCAGTCCCTGGTCTGTATAGGTTAGAGTTATAATGGATGGTCAGTCCCTGGTCTGTATAGGTTAGAGTTATAATGGATGGTCAGTCCCTGGTCTGTATAGGTTAGAGTTATAATGGATGATCAGTCCCTGGTCTGTATAGGTTAGAGTTATAATGGATGATCAGTCCCTGGTCTGTATAGGTTAGAGTTATAATGGATGATCAGTCCCTGGTCTGTATAGGTTAGAGTTATAATGGATGATCAGTCCCTTGGTCTGTATAGGTTAGAGTTATAATGGATGATCAGTCCCTGGTCTGTATAGGTTAGAGTTATAATGGATGGTCAGTCCCTGGTCTGTATAGGTTAGAGTTATAATGGATGGTCAGTCCCTGGTCTGTATAGGTTAGAGTTATAATGGATGATCAGTCCCTGGTCTGTATAGGTTAGAGTTATAATGGATGATCAGTCCCTGGTCTGTATCGGTTTAAGCTATAATGGATGATCAGTCCCTGGTCTGTATAGGTTAGAGTTATAATGGATGATCAGTCCCTGGTCTGTACTAGGTTAGAGTTTATAATGGATGATCAGTCCCTGGTCTGTATAGGTTAGAGTTATAATGGATGGTCAGTCCTTGGTCTGTATAGGTTAGAGTTATAATGGATGATCAGTCCCTGGTCTGTATAGGTTAGAGTTATAATGGATGTAAAATCCTAATAGTCATCATTATAATCGTATATATAATTCTTTATATGTTTATACTTTACAAACTGTTCATTATGTAGTTCTTAAAGTTGGTCGCAGACAAACCAGTCTAAAATCTCAAGGTTGACCAAACGGCTTAGATTTACATTATTTATCCTTTATTTAACTTGGTCAGTTAATAACAAATTCTTATTTACAATGAAGGCCTAGGAACAGTTGGTTAACTGCCTTGTTCAGGGGCAGAACGACAGATTTTTACCTTGTCAGTTTGGGGATTTGATCCAGCAACCATTCAGTTATGTCACGGCAGCCTTCCCTCTCTTCACTAAAAGAGGGGGTGAAACAGGGATCGGACCAACACGCAGCGTAGCCAGTGCTCAACATGTTTAATTAAACAAAAACAGTGAACACTTACAACGAACAAAATAACAAAGTGTGGCAAACCGAAACAGTCCTATCTGGTGCAGAACACACAAACACAGAGACAGAAACAACCATCCACAATCCCCAACACAAAACAAGCCACCTATATATGATTCTCAATCAGGGCAACGATGACAGCTGTCTCTGATTGAGAACCATATTAGGCTGGACACAGAAACAGACAAACTAGACACACAACATAGAATTCCCACCCAGCTCACGTCCTTACCAACACTAAACAAGCAAAACACATAAGAACTATGGTCAGGACGTGACAGGTTACTCGCCCAACGCTCTAACCAACCCGAGTAATTAAGTAGTAGTCTAATGTATTTTGACAAAAAGAGAAGAGAATCATATTAAAAGTAATGTGAGTATTGTATTGTGAAAGGCAATTACTTTATATGAACATGTCGTGACAATGTTAAACGTATTTCTAGATAAAACACTGATTATGTTTTGGTGAAAAAGTGACTGCATGATTTTGTGTGTTGTACTTAGTCAATTGAAAATTTGTTTTGAGTTTTGTACTAAGAGTCGTGACAATTTACCATTAAAAACAGTAATATAATCACTGGACCTTATAAAGCCACAAAATATATTTATCACTATTGATGACAGAGTGAAATATCAATAACTATGCTATTTGTCAGTAATGTGATTCCGTTTCTTCAATTCAGTACCATTTCCCGTTGATAACTACGTAGCAAACTGTCCTGGGGATGTTACTGTAATTACATTTGAATTGCTGTAAAACCATGAAATACTGTTTATTACCATCCATGTTATTCCAATTTCCATTTCAACGTGTTCAATTAAAGAATTGGAACACTTTTATTTCACTTAATTTTTTTGCCATATTTTCCATAATTTCTGGTGTTCTAAATGTCTTGAGAGAGAGAGAGAGAGAGAGAGAGAGAGAGAGAGAGAGAGAGAGAGAGAGAGAGAGGAGAGAGAGAGAGAGAGAGAGAGAGGAGAGAGAGAGAGAGTCAGAGTCATTAGTTCCTATAGGGTAATTAAAACACTCCCAGGCTGTGAACGAGCTGTGACATCACCACGCTACTGTATTCTCTATTTACTGTACCCCAACCTACCCACTACCCCCTGTCTGTCTCCACTACCCCAACCTACCCACTACGCCCTGTCTGTCTCCACTACCCCAACCTACCCACTACCCCCTGTCTGTCTCCACTACCCCAACCTACCCACTACGCCCTGTCTGTCTCCACTACCCCAACCTACCCACTACCCCTGTCTGTCTCCACTACCCCAACCTACCCACTACGCCCTGTCTGTCTCCACTACCCCAACCTACCCACTACGCCCTGTCTGTCTCCACTACCCCAACTACCCACTACGCCCTGTCTGTCTCCACTACCCACCTACGCCCTGTCTGTCTCCACTACCCCTTCCTACCCACTACCCCTGTCTGTCTCCACTACCCCAACCTACCCACTACCCCCTGTCTGTCTCCACTACCCCCTGTCTGTCTCCACTACCCCCTGTCTGTCTCCACTACCCCAACCTACCCACTAACCCCTGTCTGTCTCCACTACCCCCTGTCTGTCTCCACTACCCCCACCTACCCACAACCCTGTCTGTCTCCACTACCCCTGTCTGTCTCCACTACCCCAACCTACCCACTACCCCCTGTCTGTCTCCACTACCCCCTGTCTGTCTCCACTACCCCACCTACCCACTACCCCCTGTCTGTCTCCACTACCCCTACCTACCCACTACCCCCTGTCTGTCTCCAATACCCCCTGTCTGTCTCTACTATCCTTTGTCTGTCTCCACTACCCCCTGTCTGTCTCCACTACCCCCTGTCTGTCTCCACTACCCCCTATCGGTCTCTACTATCCTCTGTCTGTCTCCACTACCCCCTGTCTGTCTCCATTACCCCCTGTCTGTCTCTACTATCCTCTGTCTGTCTCCACTACCCCCTGTCTGTCTCTACTATCCTCTGTCTGTCTCCACTACCCCCTGTCTGTCTCTACTATCCTCTGTCTGTCTCCACTACCCCCTGTCTGTCTCCACTACCCCTTGTCTGTCTCCACTACCCCCTGTCTGTCTCCACTACCCCCTGTCTGTCTCCACAATCCTCTGTCTGTCTCCACTACCCCCTGTCTGTCTCCACTACCCCCTGTATGTCTCTATTACTCCCTGTCTGTCTCAACCACCCCTCTATACTGTACTGTTCTGAGGTAAAATGAGAGATGGGGAGTTAGATAAGGAAGGAGAAAGAAAGAAAAAGAGAAAGAAGGAGAGAACTGAGGCTCTCAGTCAGTACCCTGGAAGGCTCTCAGTCAGTACCCTGGAAGGCTCTCAGTCAGTACCCTAGAAGGCTCTCAGTCAGTACCCTGGAAGGCTCTCAGTCAGTACCCTGGAATAAACTCAGTCAGTACCTGGAGGCTCTCAGTCAGTACCCTGAAGGACTCCAGTCAGTACCCTGAAGGCTCTCAGTCAGTACCCTGGAAGGCTCTCAGTCAGTACCCTGGAAGGCTCTCAGTCAGTACCCTAGAAGGCTCTCAGTCAGTACCCTGGAAGGCTCTCAGTCAGTACCCTGGAAGGCTCTCAGTCAGTACCCTAGAAGGCTCTCAGTCAGTACCCTGGAAGGCTCTCAGTCAGTACCCTGGAAGGCTCTCAGTCAGTACCCTGGAGGCTCTCAGTCAGTACCTAGAAGGCTCTCAGTCAGTACCCGGAAGGCTCTCAGTCAGTACCTGGAGGCTTAGTCAGTACCCTTGAAGGCTCTCAGTCAGTACCCTGGAAGGCTCTCAGTCAATACCCTAGAAGGCTCTCAGTCAGTACCCTGGAAGGCTCTCAGTCAGTACCCTGGAAGGCTCTCAATCAGTACCCTAGAAGGCTCTCAGTCAGTACCCTGGAAGGCTCTCAGTCAGTACCCTGGAAGGCTCTCAGTCAGTACCCTGGAAGGCTCTCAGTCAGTACCCTGGAAGGCTCTCAGTCAGTACCCTGGAAGGCTCTCAGTCAGTACCCTGGAAGGCTCTCAGTCAGTACCCTAGAAGGCTCTCAGTCAGTACCCTGGAAGGCTCTCAGTCAGTACCCTGGAAGACTCTCAGTCAGTACCCTGGAAGGCTCTCAGTCAGTACCCTGGAAGGCTCTCAGTCAGTACCCTGGAAGGCTCTCAGTCAGTACCCTAGAAGGCTCTCAGTCGTACCCTGGAGGCTCTCAGTCAGTACCCTGGAGGCTCTCAGTCAGTACCCTGGAAGGCTCTCAGTCAGTACCCTGGAAGGCTCTCAGTCAGTACCCTGGAAGACTCTCAGTCAGTACCCTGGAAGGCTCTCAGTCAGTACCCTGGAAGGCTCTCAGTCAGTACCCTGGAAGGCTCTCAGTCAGTACCCTAGAAGGCTCTCAGTCAGTACCCGGAAGGCTCTCAGTCAGTACCCTGGAAGGCTCTCAGTCAGTACCCTGGAAGGCTCTCAGTCAGTACCCTGGAAGGCTCTCAGTCAGTACCCTTGAAGGCTCTCAGTCAGTACCCTGGAAGGCTCTCAGTCAATACCCTAGAAGGCTCTCAGTCAGTACCCTGGAAGGCTCTCAGTCAGTACCCTGGAAGGCTCTCAGTCAGTACCCTGGAAGGCTCTCAGGCAGTACCCTGGAAGGCTCTCAGTCAGTACCCTAGAAGGCTCTCAGTCAGTACCCTGGAAGGCTCTCAGTCAGTACCCTAGAAGGCTTTCAGTCAGTACCCTAGAAGGCTCTCAGTCAGTACCCTGGAAGGGTAGAGAGAGGGAGGAAATAATGAAATATCAGGGCTTTGTGGAAATATGAAGAAGAAAACAAACTGAAAGCAGGAGGTGGTACTGGTAGGGCTGGGAGGTGAGGGAGGGCTGGGAGGTGAGGTGAGGAGGGGCTGGGAGGGCTAGGAGGGCTGAGAGGGCTGGGAGGTGAGGGAGGGCTGGGAGGTGAGGGAGGGCTGGGAGGTGAGGGAGGGCTGAGAGGGCTAGGAGGGCTGGGAGGTGAGGGAGGGCTGAGAGGGCTGGGAGGTGAGGAGGGGCGGGAGGTGAGGGAGGGCTGGGAGGTGAGGGAGGGCTGAGAGGGCTAGGAGGGCTGGGAGGTGAGGGAGGGCTGGGAGGGCTAGGAGGGCTGGGAGATGGGGGGGGGGGCGGGAGGTGAGGGAGGGCTGGGAGAGCTAGGAGGGCTGGGAGGTGAGGGAGGGCTGGGAGGGCTAGGGGGGCTGAGAGGGCTGGGAGGTGAGGGAGGGCTGGGAGGGCTAGGAGGGCTAGGAGGGCTGGGAGGTGAGGGGGGCTGGGAGGTGAGGAGGGCTGGGAGGGCTAGGAGGGCTGGGAGGTGAGGGAGGGCTGGGAGGGCTAGGAGGGCTGAGAGGGCTGGGAGGTGGCGGGGGGGGGCTGGGAGAGCTGGGAAGCTAGGAGGGCTGGGAGGGCTGGAGGGCTAGGAGGGCTGAGAGGGCTAGGAGGACTGGGGAGGGCTATGAGGTGAGGGAGGGCTGGGAGGTGGTACTTGTAGGGCTGGGAGGGCTAGGAGGGCTGGGAGTGGGGGGGGGTGGGAGAGCTGGGAAAGCAGGAGGCTGGGAGGGCTGGGAGGGTTAGGAGGACTAGGAGGGCTGGGAGGTGGGGGAGGGCTAGGAGGGCTGGGAGGGAGGGAGGGCTGGGAGGGCTGGGAGGGGAGGGAGGACTGGGAGGGCTAGGAGGGCTAGGAGGGCTGAGAGGGCTGGGAGAGCTGGGAAAGCTAGGAGGGCTGGGAGGTGGGGGAGGGCTGGGAGAGCTGGGAGGGTTAGGAGGACTAGGAGGGCTGGGAGAGCTGGGAGGGTTAGGAGGGCTGGGAGAGCTGGGAGGACTCGGAGGGCTAGGAGGACTGGAGGGGCTGGGAGGGCTGGGAGGGCTAGGAGGACTGGAAGGGCCATGAGGACTGGGAGGGCTAGGAGGGCTGGGAGGGCCATGAGGACTGGGAGGGCCATGAGGACTGGGAGGGCTAGGCGGGCTGGGAGGACTGGAAGGGCTAGGAGGACTGGGAGGGTTAGGAGGACTAGGAGGGCTGGAAGGGCTGGGACGGCTAGGAGGACTAGGAGGATTGGGAGGGCTGGGAGGGCTAGAAGGACTAGGAGGATTGGGAGGGCTGGGGCTCCACGGGAGCAGAGAGAGGGGGGGGGGGGGGGGGGTTAGGAATTGTGTCTGAAGCATTTTGTATGACCTCCTCTCTGGCCCATCCATCAGGTTGGCTGCCTCATTATTCTAACCAGCCCGCTCTTTTCTTCTGTTGCGGGACGCCATCAGCTGCAATCTGCATGCCAATTATCGTCCAGACCCCCTGATACCCCTGCATGGAGAATGATCTGTCAAGGAAAGGGAAAAAAACCCCGAGAAGGCTTGTGCTACCTTAGCCCCAATCTCTCTTACCCCCACCCCTTTCACACTGTACCACTGTACCCTCTCCCTCCCTCTCTCTCCCCCTCTCTCTCTCTCTCTCCCTCTCTCTCTCTCTCTCTCTCCCTCTCTCTCTCTCTCTCCCTCTCTCTCCCTCTCTCTCTCTCTCTCCCTCTCTCTCTCTCTCTAGCCCCCTTCTCTCTCTATGCCTCTCTCTCTATTCCTCTCTCTACCCCCCCTCCCCTCTCTATCCCTCCCCCCCTTCCACTCTCTCTACCCCCCCTCTCTAAACCCCCCCTTCCACTCTCTCTATCCCTCCCTCTTTCTCCCACTTCCCTGTACAGCAGTGACAGGGCTTCCTGGAAAATTAATCTATGGAAAGGAAAATGAGAAAAAAATTATAAATGTAGCTATTCTCCCATTCTGGCCGGTGCTGAGTTCCATTCCGTGGGCTCTGGAGGGCAAGGGAAGTGGAGTTGGTGATAATTGCCAGGGAGAGGGGGGCCCCATAACAAAGAGATACTCTTCCCCTGAATGTTACACTAAGGGCAAAGGGGGGAGCCATGAAGCAGTCATCTTTACACGCCTCTCCAGTTATGCTTTCCCCCACTTTCATTCCTTTTCTATTTCATCGTCAAATTACAGATGAGATGAGCGGCTATTTCTGATCAACGTCCCGATCCTGAACTGTGGAGAAAGGCCACCTAAAGAGACAGGAGCACATACATAAAGCCACAGAAATGTTAACTAGAAGGTAGTCATTTTTATTCATTAACATTCTGTTTGTGACGGCTGATCCATCATATATTTGTTATATCTTGTTAGAAGTGTTGAGAACCCTGTCCATTTGATTGTTAAACTATATAATATAGATATAATTTATTCTATTTTAATATGGGTAAAGTTACGGGATCACAACATATGGCTGATCTGGTATTGTAATGCAAGCATTCCCATTGACTTGAATGAGGAGGCCCGTTTTGTACATTCTGTTTCTATGGATATCCTATGTGGCTGAGATATGGCCAATGCAGGACATGACTTCTTTAAATGAATCAATAAATAAAGAAGTCGGCTAATTTAAAGACGATGAAGGCGATGATTATAATGTCAGAAAGAACATGAAAGAAAATGTCACTTTGTGTCGTGAGTCTTAAAGAGCGATCCCCTAACCCCTCTCTTTCTGGCTGAGACAACCCATCTGTGGGAACGGAAGTTTATAGAAGCAACAGAACGGTCTAAAATCCTGTGTGTCGGCTGATTTTCAGCACAGGGAAGAGACGATGCAGCCGTGGAGAGGAACGGTCGCTCCGGGAGAGGCGGCGGAGAATTGGGTTTACTCTGTCTGCCTTTGTGGTGCATGTGTGTGTGCCTCGATTAAATAAAGAAGATTCTCTAAGCACTTTAGGGCCATTTTGTCCGATTGTTTCACTCCCCCGTCTGTATCCTCCCTCGGAAAAAGCTTGATATAGACGGCAGCACAAAGCACAGCTCTCTCCCTCGCTACTCCCCTCTTCCCTCTCCTCTCTGTCGCTCCCCTCTCTCTCCCCTATCATACAGAGCAGGCCCAGTCTAGTAGGCAAGAGGAGCCTCTGGAACTAGAACAGAAGAATGATTGTATGAGAAGCATATTACTTGTGGTGACAGTAAAAGAATGGATAGAATGAATATTGTATTATAGTTGCGTCATAATAACATTAAAATTGTGGCAATTTTAGTAAAAAAGTAGAGTGGCAAAAAAATAAATCCTGTACAATATCCAATTATGCGTTTCATTCTACTTTCTGCGTAGCCTCTCTGTCCTGCATTTAAACACTGCAGAGGCTTCGCTCTAGAACTGTGGTGAACAAACTGCATTTGAATAACCAGCCGTCCACAGAAAGAGAAGGAAGGGGGGGGGGGGGGGGGGGGTGACTGTTTTAGCAGAGCTGAACCCGGGCCAGACTGCCGCCATAGCCTTCAGTCATAGTTAAACATCCAGTCGCAGAGTTGTCACTAGTCAATTACACCTTCCGCTCTACGAGCATTCTCCGTATCGCTCTCACTGCAAGCCACTGGAACACACTGAGACACTGCGGTCCTCATCTGAGAGAGATGAGACGACAGAGAGAGAGAAAATGAAGAGGAAATGAAGATTATTGTGAAGTGGGGGATTTTTGTGCCCCGAGTTGAACAGCCCATGTCAGAAGGTGAGCGCTGAATGCGAGCGACCAAATGTCCCAAAAACAGAAAACCATTACTGACGATTACACAGAACGGAGAGACTTTGGTGCTGCCTTAATTGGAGCTTTGCCTGGGAATCAGTTTCCAATTACTTTTATGCTAGCCTACGGTTAATACTGTCACAATGGGCAGAAGGGAGAGTGGAAGACATTCATTCCTTCAGACGGTGGACTGAGAGGGAGATGAGAAGGGACATTTCACTGAACCAGATACTACAGCGCACCTGGAACAAATTAGAGTTAAGTGCCTTGCTCAAGGGCACATCAATAGATAAACCTTGTCGGCTTGGATATTCGAACCAGCAACCTTCAGTTACTGGCGCAACGCTCTAACAGCTAGGCTACCTGTTCTAACCGCTAGGCTACCTGCTCTGACCTCTAGGCTACCTGCTCTAACCTCTAGGCTACTGCTCTGACCGCTAGGCTACCTGCTCTGACCTCTAGGCTACCTGCTCTGACCTCTAGGCTACTGCTCTGACCTCTAGGCTACCTGCTCTGACCTCTAGGCTACCTGCTCTAACCTCTAGGCTAATGCTCTGACCTCTAGGCTACTGCTCTGACCTCTAGGCTACCTGCTCTGACCTCTAGGCTACCTGCTCTAACCTCTAGGCTACTGCTCTGACCTCTAGGCTACCTGCTCTGACCTCTAGGCTACCTGCTCTAACCTCTAGGCTACCTGCTCTGACCTCTAGGCTATCTGCTCTGACCTCTAGGCTACCTGCTCTAACCTCTAGGCTACCTGCTCTGACCTCTAGGCTACCTGCTCTGACCTCTAGGCTACCTGCTCTAACCTCTAGGCTACCTGCTCTAACCTCTAGGCTACCTGCTCTGACCTCTAGGCTATCTGCTCTGACCTCTAGGCTACCTGCTCTAACCTCTAGGCTACCTGCTCTGACCTCTAGGCTACCTGCTCTGACCTCTAGGCTACCTGCTCTAACCTCTAGGCTACCTGCTCTGACCTCTAGGCTATCTGCTCTGACCTCTAGGCTACCTGCTCTAACCTCTAGGCTACCTGCTCTGACCTCTAGGCTACCTGCTCTGACCTCTAGGCTACCTGCTCGAACCTCTAGGCTACCTGCTCTGACCTCTAGGCTACCTGCTCTGACCTCTAGGCTACCTGCTCTGACCGCTAGGCTACCTGCTCTGACCTCTAGGCTACCTGCTCTAACCTCTAGGCTACCTGCTCTGACCTCTAGGCTACCTGCTCTGACCTCTAGGCTACCTGCTCTGACCTCTAGGCTACCTACTCTGACCTCTAGGCTACCTGCTCTAAGCGCTAGGCTACCTGATCTGACCTCTAGGCTACCTGCTCTGACCTCTAGGCTACCTGCTCTGACCTCTAGGCTACCTGCTCTGACCTCTAGGCTACCTGCTCTGACCTCTAGGCTACCTGCTCTGACCTCTAGGCTACCTGCTCTAACCTCTAGGCTAATGCTCTGACCTCTAGGCTACTGCTCTGACCTCTAGGCTACCTGCTCTGACCTCTAGGCTACCTGCTCTGACCTCTAGGCTACCTGCTCTAACCTCTAGGCTACTGCTCTGACCGCTAGGCTACCTGCTCTGACCTCTAGGCTACCTGCTCTGACCTCTAGGCTACTGCTCTGACCTCTAGGCTACCTGCTCTGACCTCTAGGCTACCTGCTCTAACCTCTAGGCTAATGCTCTGACCTCTAGGCTACTGCTCTGACCTCTAGGCTACCTGCTCTGACCTCTAGGCTACCTGCTCTAACCTCTAGGCTACTGCTCTGACCTCTAGGCTACCTGCTCTGACCTCTAGGCTACCTGCTCTAACCTCTAGGCTACCTGCTCTGACCTCTAGGCTATCTGCTCTGACCTCTAGGCTACCTGCTCTAACCTCTAGGCTACCTGCTCTGACCTCTAGGCTACCTGCTCTGACCTCTAGGCTACCTGCTCTAACCTCTAGGCTACCTGCTCTAACCTCTAGGCTACCTGCTCTGACCTCTAGGCTATCTGCTCTGACCTCTAGGCTACCTGCTCTAACCTCTAGGCTACCTGCTCTGACCTCTAGGCTACCTGCTCTGACCTCTAGGCTACCTGCTCTAACCTCTAGGCTACCTGCTCTGACCTCTAGGCTATCTGCTCTGACCTCTAGGCTACCTGCTCTAACCTCTAGGCTACCTGCTCTGACCTCTAGGCTACCTGCTCTGACCTCTAGGCTACCTGCTCGAACCTCTAGGCTACCTGCTCTGACCTCTAGGCTACCTGCTCTGACCTCTAGGCTACCTGCTCTGACCGCTAGGCTACCTGCTCTGACCTCTAGGCTACCTGCTCTAACCTCTAGGCTACCTGCTCTGACCTCTAGGCTACCTGCTCTGACCTCTAGGCTACCTGCTCTGACCTCTAGGCTACCTACTCTGACCTCTAGGCTACCTGCTCTAAGCGCTAGGCTACCTGATCTGACCTCTAGGCTACCTGCTCTGACCTCTAGGCTACCTGCTCTGACCTCTAGGCTACCTGCTCTGACCTCTAGGCTACCTGCTCTGACCTCTAGGCTACCTGCTCTGACCTCTAGGCTACCTGCTCTAACCTCTAGGCTAATGCTCTGACCTCTAGGCTACTGCTCTGACCTCTAGGCTACCTGCTCTGACCTCTAGGCTACCTGCTCTAACCTCTAGGCTACTGCTCTGACCTCTAGGCTACCTGCTCTGACCTCTAGGCTACCTGCTCTGACCTCTAGGCTACCTGCTCTGACCTCTAGGCTACCTGCTCTGACCTCTAGGCTATCTGCTCTGACCTCTAGGCTACCTGCTCTGACCTCTAGGCTATCTGCTCTGACCTCTAGGCTACCTGCTCTAACCTCTAGGCTACCTGCTCTGACCTCTAGGATACCTGCTCTGACCTCTAGGCTACCTGCTCGAACCTCTAGGCTACCTGCTCTGACCTCTAGGCTACCTGCTCTGACCTCTAGGCTACCTGCTCTGACCGCTAGGCTACCTGCTCTGACCTCTAGGCTACCTGCTCTAACCTCTAGGCTACCTGCTCTGACCTCTAGGCTACCTGCTCTGACCTCTAGGCTACCTGCTCTGACCTCTAGGCTACCTACTCTGACCTCTAGGCTACCTGCTCTAAGCGCTAGGCTACCTGATCTGACCTCTAGGCTACCTGCTCTGACCTCTAGGCTACCTGCTCTGACCTCTAGGCTACCTGCTCTGACCTCTAGGCTACCTGCTCTGACCTCTAGGCTACCTGCTCTGACCTCTAGGCTACCTGCCACCTGACAAGGGAAGAAGCAAGAAAAAGAAGGGAGAAGGTGGTGTTTGTGCTAGCCTACGATTAACACTGTCACAATGGGCAGCAGGCAGGGAGAGACGTTCACAGAGATGGTGTACTGAATGAAAACGAGATGAGGGAGGTGCTTATTGTCACGGATGAAAAATGGTGGATGGAGAGCAGATGTAGACTAAGTAGGGAAGGAAGGCTCAGACTTAGTTCTATGGTTCCAAACTACAGAAATTCTGTCGAACGTTGTCTGTGGTGGTGGAAATTGTTCCTAACCATTGTTCTTATCATTTGTCTCTTGAAAATAAAAATGACTACCCCCTTATTTATTCATATTTATTCAAGAAGTATCCATTTCTGGGCCTCCTCATCTACTGGTCATCTATCAAAATGGCTGATATGTTACCTCTCTTGCTTACCTTTTGTCTTTGAGTTTACCAAGTTCATAGAGTGGATACCAAAACTGGAGGCACCGCTAGGCTATATACAGTATAACTCTAGTTGAGATAATAATGCCAGTCAAAGGGCCCATAGCTTGGCACAGTCATCATCAGGTTCCTTTATCTTCCACTTGTGGATTGTTTCTCGATCTCTCATCAACACAGTGGAGTGGTTTACCATGTCCAATTACTACTACAGTAATTAGAGTGAGAGCGGGGGAGACCAAGGGAGAGCGGGGGAGTGGACCCAAAAGCTTGGGCCTGTATTCATAAAGCCTCTCAGAGTTGGAGTGCTAAACTAGGATTAGTTCTGCCTTTTAGGTCATAATAAAGACAAAAGGGGGGGGGGGGGGGGGGGCTGATCCTAGATCGGCAGTCCTACTCTGAGATGTTTTAGGAATCAGGGCCCTGGGGCTGAAGGCTTAATGAATGTAGTCTTTCTCCAATAGCCAACCTGTTCATAAGCATCCAGTAGAAGGGATGTCCTATCACTCACTACACTCTGTCATACACTCTTGGAATAAATGGTTCCAAAAGGGTTCTATCTGGAAGCAAAAGGGGTTCTACATGGAACCCAAAAGGGTTCCTCCTGGAAGCAAAAGCATTCAATCTGGAACAAAAAAGGGTTCTTCAATGGGTTATCCTATGTGGACAACCGAAGAACCCTTTAGGTTCTAGATAGCACCCTTTTTTCTAAGAGTGTACTCTATTGGCTGTTGACTTTGTAATAAGAATCCATGACTGTGGACTTTGTAATAAGGAGCCATGGCTGTGGACTTTATAATAAGGAGCCATGGCTGTGGACTTTGTAATAAGAATCCATGGCTGTGGACTTTGTAATAAGGAGCCATGGCTGTGGACTTTATAATAAGGAGCCATGGCTGTGGACTTTGTAATAAGAATCCATGGCTGTGGACTTTGTAATAAGGATCCATGGCTGTGGACTTTGTAATAAGGAGCCATGGCTGTGGACTTTATAATAAGGAGCCATGGCTGTGGACTTTGTAATAAGGAGCCATGGCTGTGGACTTTATAATAAGGAGCCATGGCTGTGGACTTTGTAATAAGAATCCATGGCTGTGGACTTTGTAATAAGGATCCATGACTGTGGACTTTGTAATAAGAATCCATGACTGTGGACTTTGTAATAAGAATCCATGGCTGTGGACTTTGTAATAAGGATCCATGACTGTGGACTTTATAATAAGAATCCATGGCTGTGGACTTTGTAATAAGGATCCATGACTGTGGACTTTGTAATAAGGAGCCATGGCTGTGGACTTTGTAATAAGGAGCCATGGCTGTGGACTTTGTAATAAGAATCCATGGCTGTGGACTTTGTAATAAGGAGCCATGGCTGTGGACTTTATAATAAGGAGCCATGACTGTGGACTTTATAATAAGGAGCCATGACTGTGGACTTTATAATAAGGAGCCATGACTGTGGACTTTATAATAAGGAGCCATGACTGTGGACTTTACAATAAGGAGCCATGACTGTGGACGTTATAATAAGGAGCCATGGCTGTGGACTTTATAATAAGGAGCCATGGCTGTGGACTTTATAATAAGGAGCCATGACTGTGGACTTTATAATAAGGTGCCATGACTGTGGACTTTATAATAAGGACTGTGGACTTTATAATAAGGATCCATGACTGGAGCTTTCAGCATCCATTAATGCTGAATTAAGAGCTTTGCTGATGCACTCAAGAATATGGGTACAATCTCAGCAATTCATCTGCTAGCTATAAATTAGAGCATTATACCAGGAAGACAAATAGCAGGGTGGCAAAGCCGACCGTCCGGAGTGTGAGTGTGTTTGTGTAAGATAATGATAATTAGCCATGTCTCCAAAAGACTAACACATAATATTTGATTGGTGTACAGTATATATACAGTATGTATGTTTAGAACCCAGAGTTTTCCTTGATCATGTGACATGATCTGGGGGGGTGAGTTTCCCCAAAAAACGTAATGATAAATGTTAGCAATAAGATCATTGTAAATCCATGGGTAGGCAATGAATGAACATTGATGTTAATACTGAAGATGAGCTTTTTTGTTTTTGGGGGGAATCTCACCACAGGAAATATAGGGGCTTGGAGTTTTTCCTGATTACATCACATGTGCAGGGAAAACTCTTGGTGGAACGTTCAGCGGCACACAACGTTTTGGAACGTTTGGATAGAAATATGTTACGTAGAACAAACATGCCTTTCCAACATGTAGAACAAGGAATCGTGTTGGCTCTATTCATGGGAATTTCCTATCTGCTACGTTCCATACCGTTTAGGTACCTGAACGTGGTACTGGTCGTTCTTTCATGTGTGTCTTAGTTTAATTCTCAAGAGATATATTGTTCACTGAAGACTCATCTGTCTTAAGATACAATTATTTGAGTATCCTATCAGAACATCACACATTTTACGTCCTCCCTTTGAAACATAACCTTTCAGTCTTTCTCTAGCACAGGTGTCATGTTGACCTCATTTCTGCATTCAGTGAGTTCCTACTGAGAACTACAAAGAATAGAATTATTACCTCCGTGGAGTATTTCATTTCATCCTCTATAATCTTTTTCTCATTCATGTATTATTAGTTGGATTTACTACAAACAGATTAAATGGGAGTCATAAAGGGCTAAAGTAATTTGTTAATTGCTTTGGGCACCTTTATTTTGTTCCCTCAACCCCTCTCAAAGTTAGTGAATTCCTCTTGCCGAGTTTGTAGATTAGTGCCTGGCATTATTACATGGAGAAAACAAAAGAGAGGAGCTCAGTGTCTCTACTCTGTCTGCACTGTCCCTTATGGGTCCCAATCAAAAGTAGTGCACTACTTAGGGACTAGGATGTAATTTGGGACTGTCTTCTGCTGCACATTGCCACAGCAGCTCTGCTCAGCAAGTCTTCGTTTCAGAGACATCCTGATTTTTATCGAAAGATGAATTAAACCTTGACTTTCAGTCGACTCAGCGAGAAGAGAGTTCTCCGCGATTGATATTACATCATTTCACATTCTGCACTCTCTGGGTATGTAAATGTAGAGCGTAGATCTGTTTTTCGAATAAAAGTGCTTGACACTGATTTGCATGTATTTATTTATTTAATTCTCTACGTTTTCTTTTGCAGACCTTTTCAGTTCGGACCCCAGTCTCGGAGGTGCTGTGGGGGGAAAAAAAAGAAAATTAAAATCCATCAGCTAATGTGTCGGCTGGTAATGAAATAAGAATCTTGACACTCACTCCCATTGAAATGCAAAAGAGGTGTCCTGGCGTTACCCAAGCAATTTATCATAAAAGCCAGTGAATTTCTATTTAATATACATGAGGTACAGTGAATTATTATAGGACTTGCCATTATAACAAACTTCTCAAAGTGCACAGACAAAAGGGGTCAAGTATATTATTTTGGTTTCCGTCCCTCAGATGGATAATCTAAGTGGCTCTCGCTGGAGTTAGGAATCTCTCTTTGAACATCTTTTATACTTCAGCCCATTTACACTATTCAGTTATTTCTCTACCCTATATTTCTCTTCTCTGTGGATAGAAAAGGGAGAGCAAGAGAAGGGGAGAGACAGAGAAGAGAGATAGAGAGAGAAGAGTGAAAAAGAAAGGGATTAAGACTGTGAGAGGATGAGAGAAAGAGAGAAAGAAAGAAAGAGAGAGAGGACGAGCGAGAGAGGACGAGCGAGAGAGAGAGGACGAGCGAGAGAGAGAGAGAGAGAGAGAGAGCGAGAGAGAGAGAGAGAGAGAGAGAGAGAGAGAGAGAGAGAGAGAGAGAGAGAGAGAGAGAGAGAGAGAGAGAGAACTGGTTATATCTGAGGAAGGGCTATTCCAGACCTCTAATTCATCTCTGCCAGAGTCTCGAGGCTTTAATGTTGTTTTTTTCTACCTCTCCACCTCTCTAAAATGTGGCTTAGTGCTTGTTGTGCCCCTTTCACCTTGATTTGACACCCAGGGGTACTGGGTTAGTTTTTCTACTCTTGTTGCTCATGGCAACACTTTTAGAGTTAGCAACCAAAAAAAAAAATGCAAAGAACCAAACCATTAATACTGAGGAGAAACATAGCCTAAATCTGTCACGAGGATTACCAGTATCTAAACACCGCAACACCCAATACAACTGTGATCCAATAAGGCCTTAGACAGTTCATAGAAGAGGTATGTAGTTAACATGTGATCCAATAAGACATTAGACAGTTCACAGAAGAGGTATGTAGTCAAAATGATCCAATAAGACATTAGACAGATGACAGAAGATGTATGTAGTTAACATGTGATCCAATAAGGCCTTAGACAGTTCACAGAAGATGTATGTAGTTAACATGTGATCCAATAAGACATTAGACAGTTCACAGAAGATGTATGTAGTTAACATGTGATCCAATAAGACATTAGACAGTTCACAGAAGAGGTATGTAGTTAACATGTGATCCAATAAGACATTAGACAGTTGACAGAAGAGGTATGTAGTCAAAATGATCCAATAAGGCATTAGACAGATGACAGAAGATGTATGTAGTTAACATGTGATCCAATAAGGCCTTAGACAGTTGACAGAAGATGTATGTAGTCAAAATGATCCAATAAGACATTAGACAGTTGACAGAAGAGGTATGTAGTCAAAATGATCCAATAAGGCATTAGACAGATGACAGAAGATGTATGTAGTTAACATGTGATCCAATAAGGCCTTAGACAGATGACAGAAGAGGTATGTAGTCAAAATGATCCAATAAGACATTAGACAGATGACAGAAGATGTATGTAGTTAACATGTGATCCAATAAGGCCTTAGACAGTTCACAGAAGAGGTATGTAGTTAACATGTGATCCAATAAGGCCTTAGACAGTTCATAGAAGATGTATGTAGTTAACATGTGATCCAATAAGGCATTAGACAGTTCACAGAAGAGGTATGTAGTTAACATGTGATCCAATAAGGCCTTAGACAGTTCATAGAAGATGTATGTAGTTAACATGTGATCCAATAAGGCCTTAGACAGTTCACAGAAGAGGTATGTAGTTAACATGTGATCCAATAAGGCCTTAGACAGTTCACAGAAGAGGTATGTAGTTAACATGTGATCCAATAAGGCCTTAGACAGTTCATAGAAGATGTATGTAGTTAACATGTGATCCAATAAGGCATTAGACAGTTCACAGAAGAGGTATGTAGTTAACATGTGATCCAATAAGGCCTTAGACAGTTCACAGAAGAGGTATGTAGTTAACATGTGATCCAATAAGGCCTTAGACAGTTCATAGAAGATGTATGTAGTTAACATGTGATCCAATAAGGCATTAGACAGTTCACAGAAGAGGTATGTAGTTAACATGTGATCCAATAAGGCCTTAGACAGTTCATAGAAGATGTATGTAGTTAACATGTGATCCAATAAGGCATTAGACAGTTGACAGAAGAGGTATGTAGTTAACATGTGATCCAATAAGGCCTTAGACAGATGACAGAAGAGGTATGTAGTCAAAATGATCCAATAAGACATTAGACAGTTGACAGAAGAGGTATGTAGTCAAAATGATCCAATAAGGCATTAGACAGTTCACAGAAGAGGTATGTAGTTAACATGTGTTGTGCAGGCATATTGGCCTCAAAATGGAGGTGTTGTGTGCAAGGCAGGCTGTGAGGTCAAGTTTCTTGACAGCGGTACAAAAACGTTTCAGAGTTCAATCAATCTATTTTCCATGATAAATATGACTAGTATGTTGCCATCAACTCTAGGGCATTAAAGAGATGTAGTCATTGAGGAGTATTACCCAATACAAGATAATGTCATATAAAGTCTAATGTACCTTCTGATTGCTGTGTATATCATTGCTATAGATACACATGATTCATGCATCCTTCAGCAGAATGACAGATGAACAGGAGCAGCTACAGAATTACCTTCATCAGCTGAGGCAGTGTGGTTTGATATACATATGAACACCACAGGTCCACACGTGTATACATACATAGGAACAACACGGGTCCGCACGTGTATAGATGCATAGGAACAACACGGGTCTTCATCATCATGACACATCTTCATCATCATGCCACACCTTCATCATCATGTCACATCTCCATCATCATGCCACATCTTCATCATCATGCCACATCTTCATCATCATGCCACACCTTCATCATCAAGCCACATCTTCATCATCATGCCATATCTTCTTCATGCCACATCTTCATCATCATGCCACACCTTCATCATCATGCCACATCTTCATCATCGTGCCACACCTTCATCATCACGTCACATCTCCATCATCATGCCACATCTTCATCATCATGTCACATCTTCATCTTCATGCCCAGGTCCTCATCATCATGCCACATTTTCATCATCATTTCACATCCTCATCAGACGAGGTCCAACTCAGTTTGGCAAAAACACATGAGACACAAAATAAAAACCCATCATAATGATGCATAGTGAATCATAATGATGCATAATGAATCATAATGGTGCATAATGAATCACAATGACGCAAAATGAATCATAATGGCGCATAATGAATCATAATGGTGCATAATGAATCATAATGAATCATAATGGCACATAATGAATCATAATGGTGCATAGTGTATCATAATGAATCATAATGCCGCATAATGAATCATAATGAATCATAATGGCGAATAATGAATCACAATGACGCAAAATGAATCATAATGGCGCATAATGAATCATAATGGCGCATAATGAATCCTAATGAATCACAATGATGCATAATGAATCATAATGAATCATAATGGCGCATAGTGAATCATAATGAATCTTAATGGATAATAATGGTGCATAATGAATCATAATGGCACATAATGAATCATAATGAATCATAATGACGCATAGTGTATCATAATGAATCATAATGACGCATAATGAATCATGATTTCAAGTCTATGTACAGACTTGAAATCACTGGCCACTTTAATAAATGGAACACTAGTCACTTTAATTAATCATGTTTACATATTTTGCATTACTCATCTCATATGTATATACTTTATTCTATTCCTATTCTACCGTATCTTTGTCTATGCCGCTCTGACAATGCTATTCCAAATATTTATATATTCTTATTTCCATTCCTTTACTTTAGATTTGTGTGTATTGTGTGTATTGTTGTGACATTGTTAGATATTACTTGTTAGATATTACTACACTGTTGGAGCTAGAAACACAAGCATTTCGCTACACCCGCAACAACATCTGCAAAACACGTGTACGTGACAAATTAAATTAAATTTGATTTGATAATCTACTGTTAATTCCTTTTTTTTTTTTTATATTGACACTGTAGGAAGGCATTAGTCTTCTGTGTGTGTATTATGTCATTGTCGATGTCCATAAACACTAATCAAAGATCCCACTTAAAGCATTGATCAAAAGGTCTTTTAAAAAGGTCCTTATTAAATGAAACGGCCCGAGGTGTCGAGGAGGAAGGGCTTTTATAATGCAGCCCCGTATGCATTAGGCTGTAGACTGAAGGCTGGTTGTCATATCAATCCACCGCGCTTGTACTCAGTCATAATGTATAATTTATATGACACAATTTCACTGAGGCATCATAATGCCATTATAATAATGGAGAATGTCTTCAGATTGTCTTCCCCCAAGAGAGCTCTCAACAAATCACCACGTCTCACACCAACCAGGGCCAAAGATTAATGACGAAACATGGCAAGGACAAATTAGAGTGTTTTCACACACTGACGGGCGGAGACATCAGGCAGCAAGTAAAGCATGTTGGCATCTACTTAAATATACCGCAGCTTAAAACATATAGGCACCATGCATTCAGATCTACTCTCTGGTGATGACCCTCTTTGCATACAGACATCTCTATTGGCCCTCTGATATAGAAGGACATTGTCATACTACCAGTGTTATTTTGTTTGTTTTGGTTTATATAGTTGTTACCCATTTGGAATGTCAGACACAGACACCAATGCTTTGTATCTGTATCGATCCCATAGACGTAGAATCACTAGCACGGTTACACACAATATGGCCACCGGTCCACCCATCACAGAACGTTGACTGACCTGAATGAGAATTTGTTTCTAGATATGCTATTTCTATGGGCCCCTCTGAGTGACTGTGACATCCTATGAGGAGGAACCCACTCCTACCTACTGACGGTGCTACCCACAGAAGCCTCGGAATATAGCTATTTTTGGTTCCAAGTGGAACCATTTCACTAATACAAGGTACTAAGTGGGACCCTTTCACTAATACAAGGTACTAAGTGGGACCCTTTCACTAATACAAGGTTCTATGTGGAACCCTTTCACCACTAAAATGTTCTATGCAGAACATTTTCACCACCAAAGGGTTCTACCTGAAAACCAAAAAGGGTTCTCCTTATGGGAACAAACAAAGAGAGTATTCCCCAGAGGCTCCTGAAAGGCAATGGGAGGCACGGCGCAACTTGGTTCCTCATTTCTGTCACTGTTATGTGTGTTTAGGAGTCAGTGCTGATTAAACTATCACAGCACTCCACTCCACTCCTCTTCCTATTACTTCCTATTACCAATTCACTGAGCCCAGACCCTCTCCCAGACCCTCTACCAGACCCTCTCCCAGACCCTCTCCCAGACCCTCTCCCAAGCACCCTCCCAGACCCTCTCCCAGACCCTCTCACAGACCCTCTCCCAGACCCTCTCCCAGACCCTCTCCCAAGCCCTCTCCCAGACTCTCTCCCTCTCTCCTCTCAATTTAAGTGAGTGAATGGAGACAAATGTGCATCTATTTGTCACATGAGCCAAATACAACAGGTGTAGACTTTACAGTGAAATGCTTACTTACAAGCCTTTCACTATAAGGGCTACACCTGTTGTATTCAGCATTTCACAGTAAGCTCTCTACACCTGTTGTATTCGGCGCATGTGACAAATAACATTTGATTTGATTTAATTTGAGTAAAATCACTTGGAGATGAATGGCTGGTGTTTTTATAGTCTTTTATGCCCAAGAACTTCAATTTCTTTCGCTCAGAAAACTTGGGGAGCCGAATAAAATCACCCAGTTAGGTAACCCTGCCCTATATAGTGTCCTAGTTACAAGTAGTGCATTATAAAGAGAATAGGGTGCCATTTTGGATGTCCATTTTGTACAGTATCCTGTATGTATATCAATATGGTTGGTATAGTATCCTGTATGTATATCAATATGGTTGGTATAGTATCCTGTATGTATATCAATATGGTTGGTATAGTATCCTGTATGTATATCAATATGGTTGGTATAGTATCCTGTATGTATATCAATACGGTTGGTATAGTATCCTGTATGTATGTCAATACGGTTGGTACAGTATCCTGTATGTATATCAATATGGTTGGTATAGTATCCTGTATGTATGTCAATATGGTTGGTATAGTATCCTGTATGTATATCAATATGGTTGGTATAGTATCCTGTATGTATATCAATATGGTTGGTATAGTATCCTGTATGTATATCAATATGGTTGGTATAGTATCCTGTATGTATATCAATATGGTTGGTATAGTATCCTGTATGTATATCAATACGGTTGATATAGTATCCTGTATGTATATCAATACGGTTGATATAGTATCCTGTATGTATATCAATATGGTTGGTATAGTATCCTGTATGTATATCAATACGGTTGGTATAGCATCCTGTATGTATGTCAATACGGTTGGTACAGTATCCTGTATGTATATCAATATGGTTGGTATAGTATCCTGTATGTATGTCAATATGGTTGGTATAGTATCCTGTATGTATATCAATATGGTTGGTATAGTCTCCTGTATGTATATCAATATGGTTGGTATAGTATCCTGCATGTATATCAATATGGTTGGTACAGTATCCTGTATGTATATCAATATGGTTGGTATAGTATCCTGTATGTATATCAATATGGTTGGTATAGTATCCTGTATGTATATCAATATGGTTGGTATAGTATCCTGTATGTATATCAATACGGTTGGTATAGTATCCTGTATGTATATCAATACGGTTGGTATAGTATCCTGTATGTATATCAATACGGTTTGTATAGTATCCTGTATGTATATCAATACGGTTGGTATAGTATCCTGTATGTATATCAATACGGTTGGTATAGTATCCTGTATGTATATCAATATGGTTGGTGTAGTATCCTGTATGTATATCAATACGGTTTGTATAGTATCCTGTATGTATATCAATACGGTTGGTATAGTATCCTGTATGTATATCAATACGGTTGGTATAGTATCCTGTATGTATATCAATATGGTTGGTGTAGTATCCTGTATGTATATCAATACGGTTTGTATATTATCCTGTATGTATATCAATACGGTTGGTATAGTATCCTGTATGTATATCAATACGGTTGGTATAGTATCCTGTATGTATATCAATATGGTTGGTGTAGTATCCTGTATGTATATCAATACGGTTGGTATAGTATCCTGTATGTATATCAATACGGTTTGTATAGTATCCTGTATGTATATCAATACGGTTGGTATAGTATCCTGTATGTATATCAATACGGTTGGTATAGTATCCTGTATGTATATCAATATGGTTGGTATAGTATCCTGTATGTATATCAATACGGTTGGTATAGTATCCTGTATGTATATCAATACGGTTGGTATAGTATCCTGTATGTATATCAATATGGTTGGTGTAGTATCCTGTATGTATATCAATATGGTTGGTGTAGTATCCTGTATGTATATCAATATGGTTGGTATAGTATCCTGTATGTATATCAATACGGTTGGTATAGTATCCTGTATGTATATCAATACGGTTGGTATAGTATCCTGTATGTATATCAATACGGTTTGTATAGTATCCTGTATGTATATCAATATGGTTGGTATAGTATCCTGTATGTATATCAATACGGTTGGTATAGTATCCTGTATGTATGTCAATACGGTTGGTATAGTATCCTGTATGTATATCAATATGGTTGGTATAGTATCCTGTATGTATGTCAATACGGTTGGTACAGTATCCTGTATGTATATCAATACGGTTGGTATAGTATCCTGTATGTATATCAATACGGTTGGTACAGTATCCTGCATGTATGTCAATACGGTTGGTATAGTATCCTGTATGTATATCAATACGGTTGGTACAGTATCCTGTATGTATGTCAATATGGTTGGTATAGTATCCTGTATGTATATCAATACGGTTGGTACAGTATCCTGTATGTATATCAATATGGTTGGTACAGTATCCTGTATGTATATCAATACGGTTGGTACAGTATCCTGTATGTATATCAATACGGTTGGTATAGTATCCTGTATGTATATCAATACGGTTGGTACAGTATCCTGTATGTATGTCAATATGGTTGGTATAGTTTCCTGTATTAATGTCAATATGGTTGGTGTAGTATCCTGTATGTATGTCAATATGGTTGGTACAGTATCCTGTATGTATATCAATATGGTTGGTATAGTATCCTGTATGTATATAAATATGGTTGGTATAGTATCCTGTATGTATATCAATATGGTTGGTATAGTATCCTGTATGTATATCAATACGGTTGGTATAGTATCCTGTATGTATATCAAAATGCTTGGTATGGTATCCTGTATGTATATCAATATGGTTGGTATAGTATCCTGTATGTATATCAATACGGTTGGTACAGTATCCTGTATGTATGTCAATATGGTTGGTATAGTTTCCTGTATGTATGTCAATACGGTTGGTGTAGTATCCTGTATGTATGTCAATATGGTTGGTACAGTATCCTGTATGTATATCAATATGGTTGGTATAGTATCCTGTATGTATATCAATATGGTTGGTATAGTATCCTGTATGTATATCAATATGGTTGGTACGGTATCCTGTATGTATATCAATATGGTTGGTATTGTATCCTGTATGTATGTCAATATGGTTGGTATAGTTTCCTGTATGTATATCAATATGGTTGGTATAGTATCCTATATGTATATCAATATGGTTGGTACGGTAACCTGTATGTATATCAATATGGTTGGTATAGTATCCTGTATGTATGTCAATATGGTTGGTATAGTATCCTGTATGTATATCAATATGGTTGGTATAGTATCCTGTATGTATATCAATATGGTTGGTATGGTATCCTGTATGTATATCAATATGGTTGGTATAGTATCCTGTATGTATATCAATATGGTTGGTATAGTATCCTGTATGTATATCAATATGGTTGGTATAGTATCCCGTATGTATATCAATATGGTTGGTATGGTATCCTGTATGTATGTCAATACGGTTGGTATAGTATCCTGTATGTATATCAATACGGTTGGTATAGTATCCTGTATGTATATCAATATGGTTGGTATAGTATCCCGTATGTATATCAATATGGTTGGTATAGTATCCTGTATGTATGTGAATATGGTTGGTATAGTATCCTGTATGTATATCAATATGGTTGGTATAGTATCCTGTATGTATGTCAATACGGTTGGTATAGTATCCTGTATGTATATCAATACGGTTGGTATAGTATCCTGTATGTATATCAATATGGTTGGTATAGTATCCTGTATGTATATCAATATGGTTGGTATAGTATCCTGTATGTATATCAATACGGTTGGTATAGTATCCTGTATGTATATCAATATGGTTGGTATAGTATCCTGTATGTATATCAATATGGTTGGTACAGTATCCTGTATGTATGTCAATAAGGTTGGTATAGTATCCTGTATGTATGTCAATATGGTTGGTATAGTATCCTGTATGTATGTCAATACGGTTGGTATAGTATCCTGTATGTATATCAATATGGTTGGTACAGTATCCTGTATGTATGTCAATATGGTTGGTATAGTATCCTGTATGTATATCAATATGGTTGGTATAGTATCCTGTATGTATGTCAATACGGTTGGTACAGTATCCTGTATGTATGTCAATACGGTTGGTATAGTATCCTGTATGTATGTCAATATGGTTGGTATAGTATCCTGTATGTATGTCAATACGGTTGGTATAGTATCCTGTATGTATATCAATATGGTTGGTACAGTATCCTGTATGTTTGTCAATATGGTTGGTATAGTATCCTGTATGTATGTCAATATGGTTGGTACAGTATCCTGTATGTATGTCAATACGGTTGGTATAGTATCCTGTATGTATATCAATATGGTTGGTATAGTATCCTGTATGTGTATCAATATGGTTGGTATAGTATCCTGTATGTGTATCAATATGGTTGCATTTAGACAGCCAGCCCAATTCTGAACTTTTTTTCACTCATTTTATATTTTGACAAATCAGATCAACTGATGTGAAGAGATCTGATGGGGGAAAAAAGTGGGAAAAAGATCAGAATTGGTCTGCCTGTGTAAACACAGCCGTAGAAGTCATGTTCAGTCTGGATTACTCAGGATGCAAGTTATTTGTGAAACGACTAATGCCACTCCTCTTACCTCTTACCAAGACCGTCTGAATGACTGATACTGTCTGATGTTCTATGTCAATAGGAGTTCATGTAATTGTATACTTAATAATCATGCATTGTTAAATATATGTAAAAAAAAAAAAAAAAAAAAAAAATGTTTCCTGATCTTTCTTATATCTGTCAGATTTGTTTGGGGGGACTATCTGTTGTTCCATGTAATTAATATGTTATTCAATGTGTAGGCTAATAGCAATAAGACCTAATACAATTGTTCATCAAATATATTTTGTATATATTTTTGGGATACTTCAAGGGGTCTTAAAATTCAAGCTTAAATAGCAGAATTATCCTTGGTATGACCTTCTTAAAAAATGCCATATAGCTTATTAGACCCCCCCTCCTCCTCCCTCGGCTTGGACAGGGCTTAGACTGTAATGGGTTAATAATTATGTGTAATTAAGAACCATGTTCAATGCATATTCAGAAGGGACATGTTTTCCCCTTCCACAGAATACCACACAGCAACATCTACCGTAAGGAGCATTATCAAACCTTATTTCTGCTATAGCATTTAAACTGCAGCTTCTGTGGTGCTGTGAAAACTGTAACAACAACAAACAAACAAAAACGGATGGAGACTTTTCAGCGGAGAATGTCTTAGGCTATAGCACAAAGGGTTAGCGATCTCAATGACTGGGACACTTTCTTTAGCGGAGCCTACGGTGGTATTCTATTGTGCTTTAAAAAAAAGAGCTTTGAAATGCATTAGTCGCTACACAATTTCTGAAGAAAGACCAAGCATGGTATTGAGACATTGGCAATAGAACTTTTTTTTTTTTTAAATGGGAAACTAGCAATTTTAGAAGATTCTCCCAACCCCCTTGAGATCTTTTCCTTTATTGTTTGCTGACGACTTGATGCAGCAAAGCTCTATCAGTTTTTTCCAAATCACTTTTTCTTCTTCTGCCGTGACAAATTTATTTTCAGGCTCCATAAAATAGCCTTTTCTTATTTCAAGCAGCAGAGTGTGCAGTGGAAAATCTTTCACATAATGTATCCTTAAAAGCACATTACTCTGTCCCATACACCCGCTAAGAGTTAAAGAACACAGTTCATATTTACAGTTTGTGAAGGGGAAAATAGGAGAAAAGAAGGAAAGGATTTTATGCCGGGGAATAAAAAAAAAAAACCACCCACGTACACACACACTCACTCACTGCAACCGTTGAACAATTGCTATTCACAATCCTATCCTTAATGCCTAAGACCAACATAAAAGAAGGGAGTTTAAGAATATAGGGATAAACCTTTTCAGCTTTTCTAAGTCTTAAGGCTGGTTTATGCTCCATGAATACCCAGCATCCCCTGCCAGTGCTGTTGCCACTCTAAATAGATATTACAATGATTTGGGAACAATGCATTCCACTGATTCCCTCAGACACAAAAATACATATATGTGTATATATAGTGAATAGGAAAGCAAACATTAGCGCTCGCTGACAATACAAACATTTTTGATGTAGAAGGGGAAAGCGAGATTAATGTCTGCGGGAGAGAAAAGGCGAGGAGATAGCACTTTGGTGTTTGGTGGGGAAAGCTGCGGCGGGGAGATGCTTTGGGAAGCTAAATCCCCCCTTAGCACAATGCTGGGCTGCTGATACAAGCGACAGACATGGGGTCACCTCCCCTCAAGGGGACAATGGAGACACAACAACAAACTGAACTGCAGAGCAGGAAGACAGGAAGTAGAGACAACAACAAACTGAACTGCAGAGCAGGAAGACGGGAAGTAGACACAACAACAAACTGAACTGCAGAGCAGGAAGACAGGAAGTAGACACAACAACAAACTGAACTGCAGAGCAGGAAGACAGGAAGTAGACACAACAACAAACTGAACTGCAGAGCAGGAAGACAGGAAGTAGACACAACAACAAACTGAACTGCAGAGCAGGAAGACAGGAAGTAGACACAACAACAAACTGAACTGCAGAGCAGGAAGACAGGAAGTAGACACAACAACAAACTGAACTGCAGAGCAGGAAGACAGGAAGTAGACACAACAACAAACTGAACTGCAAAGCAGAGCAGGAAGACAGGAAGTAAATAGCTACAGCACAGGGAGAGTACATCTCTGTCATGGCCGAGAAATATACACTATATATAAAAGTAAGTGGACACCCCTTCAAATGAGTGGATTCGGCCATTTCAGCCACACCCTTTGCTGACAGGTGTATAAAATCGAGAACACAGCCAGGCAATCTCCATTGACAAACATTGGCAGTAGAATGGCCTTACTAAAGAGCTCAGTGACTTTTCAACATGGCACCATCATAGGATGCCACCTTTCCAACAAGTTAGTTCGTCAGATTTCTGCCCTGCTAAAACCAACTGTGAGTGCAGTTATTGTGAAGTGGAAACGTCTAGGAGCAACAACGGCTCAGCCGTAAAGTGGTAGGCCACACAAGCTCACAGAAAGGGAACGCCGAGTGCTGAAGCACGTCTAACGCATTGAACAAATCATCTGTTACAACACTCACTACCGAGTTCCAGACTGCCTCTGGAAGAAAAGTCAGCACAATAACTATAAGTCAGGGAGCTTCATGAAATGGGTTTCCACGGCCGAGCAGCCGCACACAAAGCCTAACATCACAATGCGCAATGCCAAGGGTCTGAAACAGTGGAAACACGTTCTCTGGAGTGATGAATCACGCTTTCCCATCAGGCAGTCCGACGGACGAGACTGGGTCTGGCAGATGCCAGGAGAACGCTACCTGCCCCAATGCATTGTGCCAACTGTAAAGTTTGGTGGAGGAGGAATAATGGTCTGGAGCTGTTTTTCCTGCTTCGGGCTAGGCCCGGTGTGGAAGAACTTGACTCGCCTGCACTGAGCCCTGACCTCAACCCCATTGAACACCTTTGGGATGAATTGGAAAGCTGACTGCGAGCCAGGCCTAATCGCCTAACATCAGTGAGCGACCTCACTAATGCTTGTGGCTGAATGGAAGCAAGTCCCCCACAGCAATGTTCCAACATCTAGTGGAAAGCCTTCCCTGAAGAGTAGAGGCTGTTGTAGCAGCAAAGGGGGGGACCAACTCAATATTAATGCCCATGATTTTGGAATGAGATATTCGACGAGCAGGTGTCCACATTCTTTTGGTCATGTAGTGTAGAAAACTACATGAAAATCGAATACAAAACATTTAAACATGTCTAGTAAACATCTATCTGACATGACTTTTCCTATTATTGTTACAACAATTCTTTGGGTTTATCAAGGTTGGAGTCAATTCCATCTATTCAGAAAGTGAGCTGAAATTAGATTTGGGGATTAATAAAGAGAAACATCAGTCTAGATGGCCAGAGCACTATGGTAAAGGGAAACATCAGTCTAGATGGCCAGAGCACTATGGTAAAGGGAAACATCAGTCTAGCTGGCCAGAGCACTATGGTAAAGGGAAACATCAGTCTAGATGGCCAGAGCACTATGGTAAAGGGAAACATCAGTCTAGATGGCCAGAGCACTATGGTAAAGGGAAACATCAGTCTAGCTGGCCAGAGCACTATGGTAAAGGGAAACATCAGTCTAGATGTCCAGAGCACTATGGTAAAGGGAAACATCAGTCTAGATGGCCAGAGCACTATGGTAAAGGGAAACATCAGTCTAGATGTCCAGAGCACTATGGTAAAGGGAAACATCAGTCTAGATGGCCAGAGCACTATGGTAAAGGGAAACATCAGTCTAGATGGCAAGAACCCCCCACCCCCCGGAAATCACATTTGCATAAGTATTCAGACCCTTTACTCAGTGCTTTGTTGAAGCACATTTTGGCAGCATTTACAGCCTTGAGTCTTCTTGGGTATGACGCTACAAGCTTGGCACATCTGTATTTGGGGAGTTTGAAGTCCGGGCTCTGGCTGGGTCCTTAAGGACTTTCAGAGACTTGTCCTGAAGCCACTCCTGCATTGTCTTGGCTATGTGCTTAGGGTCAGGGGTCCTGTTGGAAGGTGAACCTTCGCCCCAGTCTGAGGTCCTGAGCGCTCTGGAGCAGGTTTTCTTCAAGGATCTCTCTGTATTTTTCTCCGTTCATTTTCCCCTTGATAATGACTAGTCTCCCAGTCCCTGCTGCTGAAAAACATCCCTACAGCATGATGCTGCCACCACCATGCTTCACCGTAGGGATGGTGCCAGGTTTCATCCAGACGTGACGCTTGGTATTCAGACCATAGAGTTCAATTTTGGTTTCATCAGACCAGAGAATCTTGTTTCTCATTGGTCTGAGAGTCCTTTAGGTGTTTTTTGGTAAACTCCGAGCGGACTGTCATGTAGCTTTTACTGAGGAGTGGCTTACATCTGGCCACTCTACCATAAAGGCCTTATAGGTGGAGTGCTGCAGAGATGGTTGTCCTTCTGGAAGGTTCTCCCATCTCCACAGAGGAACTCTGGAACTCTGTCAGAGTGACCATCGGGTTCTTGGTCACTCCCTGACCAAGGACCTTCTCCCTCGATGGCTCAGTTTGACCAGGCGGCCAGCTCTAGGAAGAGTCTTCTAATATTTAAGAGAGTCCTTCGACCTCATGGCTTGGTTTTTGCTCTGATATCAAGTCAAATAAAAATGTATTGGTCACATACACATATTTAGCAGATGTTAATGCGGGTTTAGCGAAATGCTTGTGTTCCTAGCTCCAAAAGTGCAGTAATATCTAACAATTCAAAACAATACACACAAATCTAAGGTAAAATAATGAAGTTAAGAAATATATAAATATTAGGACGAGCAATATCAGACTGGTATTGACTAAAATACAGTAGAATACAGTATATACATATTAAATGAGTAAAGTAGTATGTAAACATGATTAAAGTGACTGGTGTTCCATGTCTATGTATATAGGGCAGCAGCCTCTAAGGTGCAGGGTTGAGTAACCGGGTGGTAGCCGGCTAGTGATGGCTATTAACAGTCTGACGGACTTAAGATAGAAGCTGTTTCTTAGTCTCTCGATCCCAGCTTTGATGCACCTGTATTGACCTCGCCTTCTGGAAGGTAGCGGGGTGAACAGGCAGTGGCTCGGGTGGTTGATGTCCTTGATGATCTTTTTGGCCTTCCTGTGACATCAGGTGCTGTAGGTGTCCTGGAGGGCAGGCAGTGTGCCCCCGGTGATGCGTTGGGCAGACCGCACCACCCTCTGGAGAGCCCAGCAGTGATACAGCCAGACAGGATGCTCTCAGTTGTGCATCTGTAAAAGTGTGTGAGGGTCTTAGGGGCCAAGCCGAGTTTCTTCAGCCTCCTGAGGTCGAAGAGGCGCTGTTGCGCCTTCTTCACCACACTGTCTGTGTGGGTGGACCTTTTCAGATTGTCAGTGATGTGTACGCAGAGAAACTTGAAGCGTTTCACCTTCTCCACTGCGGTCCCGTCGATATGGATAGGGGCATGCTCCCTCTGCTGTTTCCTGAAGTACACGATCAGCTCCTTTGTTTTGTTGACATTGAGGAAGAGGTTATGTTCCTGACACTACTCCAAAGGTCCCACACCTCCTCCCTGTAGGCTGTCTTGTCATTGTTGGCAATAAGGCCAACAACTGTTGTGACGTCTGCAAACTTGATGATCGAGTTGGAGGCATGCATGGCCGTGCAGTCATTGGTGAACAGGGAGTACAGGAGGGGGCTGAGCACGCACCCTAGTGGGGCCCCTGTGTTGAGGATCAGCGAAGTGGAGATGTTGTTTCCTACCTTCACCACCTGGGGTCGGCCTGTCAGGAAGTCCAGGACCCAATAGCACAGGGCGAGTTCAGACCCAGGGCCCTGAGCTTAATGATGAGCTTAGAGGGTACTATGGTGTTGAATGCTGAGCTATAGTCAATGAACAGCATTCTTACATAGGTATTCCTCTTGTCCAGATGGGAAAGGGCTGTGTTCAGTGCAATGGCAATTGCAATGTCTGTGGATCTATTGGGGTTGTATGCAAATTGAAGTGGGTCTAGGGTGTCAGGAAAGGTAAGGTAGAGGTGATCTGATCCTTAACTAGCCTCTCAATGCACTTCATGATGACAGAAGTGAGTGTTACAGGGCGATAGTCATATAGTCTTATATAGACAGGTGTGTGCCTTTCCAAATCATGTCCAATCAATTACATTTCCCACAGGTGGACTCCAATCAAGTTGTAGAAACATCTCAAGGGTGATTAATGGAGACAGGATGCACCTAAGCTCAATTTCGAGTCTCAAAGCAAAGGGTCTGAATACTTACAGTTGAAGACAGAAGTTTACATACACTAAGTTGACTGTGCCTTTAAACAGCTTGGAAAATTCAAGAAAATTATGTCATGGCTTTAGAAGCTTCTGATAGGCTAATTGACATAATTTGAGTCAATTGGAGGTGTACCTGTGGATGTATTTCAAGGCGTACCTTCAAACTCAGTGCCTCTTTGCTTGACATCATGGGAAAATCAAAAGAAATCAGCCAAGACCTCAGAAAAATAATTGTAGACCTCCACAAGTCTGCTTCATCTTTGGGAGCAATTTCCAAACGCCTGAAAGTACCACGTTCATCTGTACAAACAATAGTACGCAAGTATAAACACCATGGGACCACGCAGCCGTCATACCGCTCAGGAAGGAGACGCGTTCTGTCTCCTAGAGATGAACGTACTTTCGTGCTTAAAGTGCAAATCAAGAGAAATGTCCTCTGGTCTGATGAAACAAAAATAGAACTGTTTGACCATAATGACCATTGTTATGTTTGAAGGAAAAAGGGGGAGGCTTGCAAGCTGAAGAACACCATCCCAACCGTGAAGCACGGGGGTGGCAGCATCATGTTGTAAGGGTGCTTTGCTGCAGGAGGGACTGGTGCACTTCACAAAATAGATGGCATCATGAGGTAGGAGAATTATGTGGATATATTGAAGCAACATCTCAAGACATCAGTCAGGAAGTTAAAGCTTGGTCGCAAATGGGTCTTCCAAATGGACAATGACCAAAAGCAAACTTCCAAAGTCGTGGCAAAAGGGCTTAAGGACATCAAAGTCAAGGTATTGGAGTGGCCATCACAAATCCCTGACCTCAATCCTATAGAAAATTTGTGGGCAGAACTGAAAAAGCGTGTGCGAGCAAGGAGGCCTACAAACCTGACGCAGTTACACCAGCTCTGTCACGAGGAATGGGCCAAAATTCACCCAAATTCACTTATTGTGGGAAGCTTGTGGAAGGCTACCCGAAACGTTTGACCCAAGTTAAACAATTTAAAGGCAATGCTACCAAATACTAATTGAGTGTATGTAAACTTCTGACCCACTGGGAATGTGATGAAAGAAACAAAAGCTGAATTAAATCATTCTCTCTACTATTATTCTGGTATTTCATATTTTTAAAATAAAGTGGTGATCCTAACTGACCTAAGACAGGGAATTTTTAATAGGATTAAATGTCAGGAATGTATTTGGCTAAGGTGTATGTAAACTTCCGAATTCAACTTTATGTAAATAAGGTATTTCTGTTTGTAATTATTTTCCAACATTTGCAACATTTCTGAAAACCTGTTTCCACTTTTTCATGATGGGGTATTGTGATGTCATGATGGGGTATTGTGATGTCATGATGGGGTATTGTGATGTCATGATGGGGTATTGTGATGTCATGATGGGGTATTGTGATGTCATGATGGGGTATTGTGTGTAGATTGATGAGGGAAAAAATGAATTTAATTGATTTTAGAATAAGGCTGTAATGTAACAAAATGTGGAAAAGGTCAAGGGGTCTGAATAATTTCCAAATGCACTGTAGGTACGATGTGAAGAGCGTCTTTTTACTGTAACAAAATCAGCTGTTAGAAGAGAAGGATGAGCATTGAGCAGCACCCATTTTTTTTGTCACACACTTAAGCTCTTCCAGACCAGCCTGAGGGCTCCAGAACGACTCCGACCCTGGTGTCTCCTCCAGTCCCTCCCAATCCCAGATTAGCCTGTCTCCTTGTCTTAATCCAACAGGAACGTTGCATCCTGACTCCAGCACCTCTTCACAATTACCCAGTTCCATAATCCCCTGGCTCACTCCATTTTCCCTCCTGCTTTAACAGGGGTAAAGATCAGGGGGTGAGCACCACTCACCCCCACCCCCCCCCCCCCCTACAGCTCTCTACACTCTCCCCTATAGCTGTTACAGTGTCTGTGGAAATCAGAGAATGAGCCAACAGCCTCGTGACACATGATTAATGCTCTCGTCTTCTTCAGGCTTTACCGTACCATCTAATGGTCAGTCCCTTAAATACACTGCACACTACAGTGTAGTAGATTAAAAGGATTTGCTTGTAGGCTGGCCTTCTTTTTTTTTCAGGTTGGGCTTTCGGAGGGAAAAAAAGGTAGTCATTCTTTAGTGCAATTCTTCTCTTGTTCCAGTATGTGTTGATCATACTAAGATGTCAGTTGAAGGGGTTAGGGTTTCATTGAGTACAGGGTCTGATGGGCTGTGGGATACAGTGTGTGGCTAAGAAGCACTAAAGCCTTTTTCATGGGGTAGTGGCTTCATGCTTCCCATGATTCCCGGCAGTGGCACTTGATCCTCTCAGAGACCAAAAAATGGAGTCCCAAATGACACCCTATTCTCCATATAGTCCATTGAAAAAGTAGTGCACTACATAGGGAATAGGGTGCCATTTGGGACGTAACACCAAAAGCCATCCAATATTGTCTCAAGATGAACTGATTTAGTGGCTGCTGTTTCATCATCAAACTTTGATCGTTTTTTCTGGTCTGTTGTTCCAATGCTTGACCACTACAGTCACTTCCTTTCTTATCCCTCCAAGCTGCCACTGTTTGCTCCAGTGTACCAGGCTGAGGCACAATGAGGCTAGCGCTTACCGGAGACGAGAGATGTGCTTAAATGAATCATCCTGCTGGCTTAACATAGCTTGGCTGCCTCTGTCTGTCCTCTCTCAATGGCTTTAATGCGTTTGTTTGCCTGCAGGCCCTCACATTCTTCCTCCCTACCATTCTCTGTTTTCTAACGGCGGATAGATTATAACGTTTTTATATTTATTTCAACCCCTAAATGGACTTGAATCGATCAATACCTCATTGTGTGTGACGAAAGCCACACGGGAGGAGGGGGGGGGGGGGGGCAATATGACAGATGCTACAATTCAGATTTTCCTTTCATTCTTTTTTCAAATGAACACAATGGCATATCGAAAGGAATTTCAAAAGCTGTTTTAAATTGATTTAAGTCAGCTCCTTGTCATAAAGCTGTGTGTTCACAAGTATCACAAAGATGACTGGCAAAGGAGAAAGATAGTTTTTTTACTGCCTCCTCCATGCAGTCTAAGCCATTGTAGGCTTCTGCCCAAGCCTTGGATTTTAAAAGGACCAGGCCTGCACAGATTTGCTTCAGAAGTCTTTTCAGAATAATATTTTTTTTCTTTCTCCAGAGCTAGAGATAGTCATCATGGAAGAATAAACAACTTAGTTTCAGAGACGGAGAGGACATGAAAGAATATTTAGGCAGAAACACCCCACTGGTAAAGGAAATCAAGGAAACTAGAAGGGCATCAGAATCCTCTGAGCTCCCATATCACTTCTTACCCTGTCCAGAAATCACAATAAATAAGAGTACACTCCTGCATACTATAGCCATCGACAGAACATATTGACAACAGCAGAAGGAATAAAATGGGGGGGGGGGGGGGGGGGGGGGTGAAGGAGTGAGTGCTTTATGTTCTGAGAAAAGAAATTAGATATGACTAAGCCGTTTGATGCTGGGAACAACCCAGCCTACATGATATTATCCTGCATCTCTGATCTTAAGGTTTTACTTTTTCCATATTCTCAGTTTCAATATGTTCCCATTATTGCTTGCTTATAGACATAAATACAGTTAAAGTTTAATCCATTTTATGCACCACAACAATTACAAGTGAAACCGATGATGATACGACTACAGGGGCATCTGTTTCATTAGGCTACATCATCAACTACAGGGGCATCTGTTTCATTAGGCTACATCATCAACTACAGGGACATCTGTTTCATTAGGCTACATCATCAACTACAGGGACATCTGTTTCATTAGGCTACATCATCAACTACAGGGACATCTGTTTCATTAGGCTACATCATCAACTACAGGGACATCTGTTTCATTAGGCTACATCATCAACTACAGGGACATCTGTTTCATTAGGTTACATCATCAACTACAGGGACATCTGTTTCATTAGGCTACATCATCAACTACAGGGGCATCTGTTTCATTAGGCTACATCATCAACTACAGGGACATCTGTTTCATTAGGCTACATCATCAACTACAGGGACATCTGTTTCATTAGATTACATCATCAACTACAGGGACATCTGTTTCATTAGGCTACATCATCAACTACAGGGACATCTGTTTCATTAGGCTACATCATCAACTACAGGGACATCTGTTTCATTAGGCTACATCATCAACTACAGGGACATCTGTTTCATTAGGCTACATCATCAACTACAGGGACATCTGTTTCATTAGGCTACATCATCAACTACAGGGACATCTGTTTCATTAGGCTACATCATCAACTACAGGGACATCTGTTTCATTAGGCTACATCATCAACTACAGGGACATCTGTTTCATTAGGCTACATCATCAACTACAGGGACATCTGTTTCATTAGGCTACATCATCAACTACAGGGACATCTGTTTCATTAGGTTACATCATCAACTACAGGGACATCTGTTTCATTAGGCTACATCATCAACTACAGGGACATCTGTTTCATTAGGCTACATCATCAACTACAGGGACATCTGTTTCATTAGGCTACATCATCAACTACAGGGACATCTGTTTCATTAGGCTACATCATCAACTACAGGGACATCTGATTCGTTAGGCTACATCATCAACTACAGGGACATCTGTTTCATTAGATTACATCATCAACTACAGGGACATCTGTTTCATTAGGCTACATCATCAACTACAGGGACATCTGTTTCATTAGGCTACATCATCAACTACAGGGACATCTGTTTCATTAGATTACATCATCAACTACAGGGACATCTGTTTCATTAGGCTACATCATCAACTACAGGGACATCTGTTTCATTAGGCTACATCATCAACTACAGGGGCATCTGTTTCATTAGGCTACATCATCAACTACAGGGACATCTGTTTCATTAGGCTACATCATCAACTACAGGGACATCTGTTTCATTAGGCTACATCATCAACTACAGGGACATCTGTTTCATTAGGCTACATCATCAACTACAGGGACATCTGTTTCATTAGGCTACAGCATCAACTACAGGGACATCTGTTTCATTAGGCTACATCATCAACTACAGGGACATCTGTTTCATTAGGTTACATCATCAACTACAGGGACATCTGTTTCATTAGGCTACATCATCAACTACAGGGGCATCTGTTTCATTAGGCTACATCATCAACTACAGGGACATCTGTTTCATTAGGCTACATCATCAACTACAGGGACATCTGTTTCATTAGGCTACATCATCAACTACAGGGACATCTGTTTCATTAGGTTACATCATCAACTACAGGGACATCTGTTTCATTAGGCTACATCATCAACTACAGGGGCATCTGTTTCATTAGGCTACATCATCAACTACAGGGACATCTGTTTCATTAGGCTACATCATCAACTACAGGGACATCTGTTTCATTAGATTACATCATCAACTACAGGGACATCTGTTTCATTAGGCTACATCATCAACTACAGGGACATCTGTTTCATTAGGCTACATCATCAACTACAGGGACATCTGTTTCATTAGGCTACATCATCAACTACAGGGACATCTGTTTCATTAGGCTACATCATCAACTACAGGGACATCTGTTTCATTAGGCTACATCATCAACTACAGGGACATCTGTTTCATTAGGCTACATCATCAACTACAGGGACATCTGTTTCATTAGGCTGCATCATCAACTACAGGGACATCTGTTTCATTAGGCTACATCATCAACTACAGGGACATCTGTTTCATTAGGCTACATCATCAACTACAGGGACATCTGTTTCATTAGGTTACATCATCAACTACAGGGACATCTGTTTCATTAGGCTACATCATCAACTACAGGGACATCTGTTTCATTAGGCTACATCATCAACTACAGGGACATCTGTTTCATTAGGCTACATCATCAACTACAGGGACATCTGTTTCATTAGGCTACATCATCAACTACAGGGACATCTGATTCGTTAGGCTACATCATCAACTACAGGGACATCTGTTTCATTAGATTACATCATCAACTACAGGGACATCTGTTTCATTAGGCTACATCATCAACTACAGGGACATCTGTTTCATTAGGCTACATCATCAACTACAGGGACATCTGTTTCATTAGATTACATCATCAACTACAGGGACATCTGTTTCATTAGGCTACATCATCAACTACAGGGACATCTGTTTCATTAGGCTACATCATCAACTACAGGGGCATCTGTTTCATTAGGCTACATCATCAACTACAGGGACATCTGTTTCATTAGGCTACATCATCAACTACAGGGACATCTGTTTCATTAGGCTACATCATCAACTACAGGGACATCTGTTTCATTAGGCTACATCATCAACTACAGGGACATCTGTTTCATTAGGCTACAGCATCAACTACAGGGACATCTGTTTCATTAGGCTACATCATCAACTACAGGGACATCTGTTTCATTAGGCTACATCATCAACTACAGGGACATCTGTTTCATTAGGCTACATCATCAACTACAGGGACATCTGTTTCATTAGGCTACATCATCAACTACAGGGACATCTGTTTCATTAGGCTACATCATCAACTACAGGGACATCTGTTTCATTAGGCTACATCATCAACTACAGGGACATCTGTTTCATTAGGTTACATCATCAACTACAGGGACATCTGTTTCATTAGGCTACATCATCAACTACAGGGACATCTGTTTCATTAGGTTACATCATCAACTACAGGGACATCTGTTTCATTAGGCTACATCATCAACTACAGGGGCATCTGTTTCATTAGGCTACATCATCAACTACAGGGACATCTGTTTCATTAGGCTACATCATCAACTACAGGGACATCTGTTTCATTAGGCTACATCATCAACTACAGGGGCATCTGTTTCATTAGGCTACATCATCAACTACAGGGACATCTGTTTCATTAGGCTACATCATCAACTACAGGGACATCTGTTTCATTAGGCTACATCATCAACTACAGGGACATCTGTTTCATTAGGCTACATCATCAACTACAGGGACATCTGTTTCATTAGGCTACATCATCAACTACAGGGGCATCTGTTTCATTAGGCTACATCATCAACTACAGGGACATCTGTTTCATTAGGCTACATCATCAACTACAGGGACATCTGTTTCATTAGGCTACATCATCAACTACAGGGACATCTGTTTCATTAGATTACATCATCAACTACAGGGACATCTGTTTCATTAGATTACATCATCAACTACAGGGACATCTGTTTCATTAGGCTACATCATCAACTACAGGGACATCTGTTTCATTAGGCTACATCATCAACTACAGGGACATCTGTTTCATTAGGCTACATCATCAACTACAGGGACATCTGTTTCATTAGGCTACATCATCAACTACAGGGACATCTGTTTCATTAGATTACATCATCAACTACAGGGACATCTGTTTCATTAGGTTACATCATCAACTACAGGGACATCTGTTTCATTAGATTACATAATCAACTACAGGGACATCTGTTTCATTAGGCTACATCATCAACTACAGGGACATCTGTTTCATTAGGCTACATCATCAACTACAGGGACATCTGTTTCATTAGGCTACATCATCAACTACAGGGACATCTGTTTCATTAGGCTACATCATCAACTACAGGGACATCTGTTTCATTAGGCTACATCATCAACTACAGGGACATCTGTTTCATTAGGCTACATCATCAACTACAGGGACATCTGTTTCATTAGGCTACATCATCAACTACAGGGACATCTGATTCGTTAGGCTACATCATCAACTACAGGGACATCTGTTTCATTAGGCTACATCATCAACTACAGGGACATCTGTTTCATTAGGCTACATCATCAACTACAGGGACATCTGTTTCATTAGGCTACATCATCAACTACAGGGACATCTGTTTCATTAGGCTACATCATCAACTACAGGGACATCTGTTTCATTAGGCTACATCATCAACTACAGCGACATCTGTTTCATTAGGCTACATCATCAACTACAGGGACATCTGTTTCATTAGATTACATCATCAACTACAGGGACATCTGTTTCATTAGGTTACATCATCAACTACAGGGACATCTGTTTCATTAGGTTACATCATCAACTACAGGGACATCTGTTTCATTAGGTTACATCATCAACTACAGGGACATCTGTTTCATTAGGTTACATCATCAACTACAGGGACATCTGTTTCATTAGGCTACATCATCAACTACAGGGACATCTGTTTCATTAGGCTACATCATCAACTACAGGGACATCTGTTTCATTAGATTACATCATCAACTACAGGGACATCTGTTTCATTAGGCTACATCATCAACTACAGGGACATCTGTTTCATTAGGCTACATCATCAACTACAGGGACATCTGTTTAATTAGGCTACATCATCAACTACAGGGACATCTGTTTCATTAGGCTACATCATCAACTACAGGGACATCTGTTTCATTAGGCTACATCATCAACTACAGGGACATCTGTTTCATTAGGCTACATCATCAACTACAGGGACATCTGTTTCATTAGATTACATCATCAACTACAGGGACATCTGTTTCATTAGGCTACATCATCAACTACAGGGACATCTGTTTCATTAGGCTACATCATCAACTACAGGGACATCTGTTTCATTAGGCTACATCATCAACTACAGGGACATCTGTTTCATTAGGCTACATCATCAACTACAGGGACATCTGTTTCATTAGGCTACATCATCAACTACAGGGGCATCTGTTTCATTAGGCTACATCATCAACTACAGGGACATCTGTTTCATTAGGCTACATCATCAACTACAGGGGCATCTGTTTCATTAGGCTACATCATCAACTACAGGGACATCTGTTTCATTAGGCTACATCATCAACTACAGGGACATCTGTTTCATTAGGTTACATCATCAACTACAGGGACATCTGTTTCATTAGGCTACATCATCAACTACAGGGACATCTGATTCATTAGGCTACATCATCAACTACAGGGACATCTGTTTCATTAGGTTACATCATCAACTACAGGGACATCTGTTTCATTAGGCTACATCATCAACTACAGGGACATCTGTTTCATTAGGCTACATCATCAACTACAGGGACATCTGTTTCATTAGGCTACATCATCAACTACAGGGACATCTGTTTCATTAGGCTACATCATCAACTACAGGGACATCTGTTTCATTAGGCTACATCATCAACTACAGGGGCATCTGTTTCATTAGGTTACATCATCAACTACAGGGACATCTGTTTCATTAGGCTACATCATCAACTACAGGGACATCTGTTTCATTAGGTTACATCATCAACTACAGGGACATCTGTTTCATTAGGCTACATCATCAACTACAGGGACATCTGTTTCATTAGGCTACATCATCAACTACAGGGACATCTGTTTCATTAGGCTACATCATCAACTACAGGGACATCTGTTTCATTAGGCTACATCATCAACTACAGGGACATCTGTTTCATTAGGCTACATCATCAACTACAGGGGCATCTGTTTCATTAGGTTACATCATCAACTACAGGGACATCTGTTTCATTAGGCTACATCATCAACTACAGGGACATCTGTTTCATTAGGTTACATCATCAACTACAGGGACATCTGTTTCATTAGGCTACATCATCAACTACAGGGACATCTGTTTCATTAGGCTACATCATCAACTACAGGGACATCTGTTTCATTAGATTACATCATCAACTACAGGGACATCTGTTTCATTAGGCTACATCATCAACTACAGGGACATCTGTTTCATTAGGCTACATCATCAACTACAGGGACATCTGTTTCATTAGGCTACATCATCAACTACAGGGACATCTGTTTCATTAGGCTACATACAGGGACATCTGTTTTATTCGTTTTCTGGCGACTCCACATAGGTTATTTCACCCGTAACATAGCAGGCGTTAAAGAGACTGAACCCCTGGTCTGATAGTTACAAAGTTAAAGTTGTGCTTACTGAACATCAGAATCAGAATCAACTTTATTCACACGTTTCAGAATCAGAATCAGAATCAGAATCAACTTTATTCACACGTTTCAGAATCAGAATCAGAATCAGAATCAACTTCATTCACATGTTTCAGAATCAGAATCAGAATCAACTTTATTCACATGTTTCAGAATCAGAATCAACTTTATTCACACGTTTCAGAATCAGAATCAGAATCAGAATCAACTTTATTCACATGTTTCAGAATCAGAATCAGAATCAGAATCAACTTTATTCACACGTTTCAGAATCAGAATCAACTTTATTCACATGTTTCAGAATCAGAATAAACTTTATTCACACGTTTCAGAATCAGAATCAAAATCAGAATCAACTTCATTCACATGTTTCAGAATCAGAATCAGAATCAACTTTATTCACACGTTTCAGAATCAGAATCAGAATCAGAATCAACTTCATTCACATGTTTCAGAATCAGAATCAGAATCAACTTTATTCACATGTTTCAGAATCAGAATCAACTTTATTCACACGTTTCAGAATCAGAATCAGAATCAGAATCAACTTTATTCACATGTTTCAGAATCAGAATCAGAATCAGAATCAACTTTATTCACATGTTTCAGAATCAGAATAAACTTTATTCACACGTTTCAGAATCAGAATCAAAATCAGAATCAACTTCATTCACATGTTTCAGAATCAGAATCAGAATCAACTTTATTCACATGTTTCAGAATCAGAATCAGAATCAACTTTATTCACACGTTTCAGAATCAGAATCAGAATCAGAATCAACTTCATTCACACGTTTCAGACTCAGAATCAGAATCAGAATAAGTACATGTAAGTATATTGATGAGCGATGGCCGAGCGGCATAGGCAAGGTGCAGTAGATGGTATAAATGTAGTATATACATGTGATATGAGTAATGTAAGATATGTAAACATTATTAATGTGGCATTATTTAGAGTGGCATTTTTCTAAAGTGAGGCTGCTGCCTACATTGAGACCCAATCACTGGCCACTTTAATAAATGGATCACTAGTCACTTTATACAATGCACATAATGCCCTTTAATAATTACATATCTTACATTACTCATATCACATGCATATATTGTATTTTGTACCATCTTTTGCACCTTGCCTATGCCGCTTGGCCATCGCTCATCCATATACTTACATGTACATATTCTCTTTCACCCCCCCAAGCATTTCGCTACACTCGCATTAACATCTGCTAACCATGTGTATGTGACAAATCAAATTTCAATTGATTTGACACGCCAGGTAGTCAGGGATCAGTCCAGGGCATGCCAGGTAGTCAAGGATCAGCCCAGGGCATGCCACGAGGTCAAGGATCAGTCTAGGGCACGCCAGGTAGTCAGCCGCATGGGATAGTCAGCATGACGCGGTGGATTTAGGACAGGCACAGCCAGGAATCATCAGGCCAGTGTGTCCTCAGGCATAGAGAGAAACAGGGTGATTAGTAGGAGCATTCAGATCCAATTTGTTTCATTATTTATTAACTATTAATTACACTTTTTTAGATTGCACAAGTTTACGACCATATAATAAAAAATAAAAAACTGTAAACAAAACAATCATTACATGAATTTGGAGCGGCAGGTAGCCTAGTGGTTAGAGGGGCGGCAGGTAGCCTAGTGGTTAGAGGGGCGGCAGGTAGCCTAGTGGTTAGAGGGGCGGCAGGTAGCCTAGTGGTTAGCGGGGCGGCAGGTAGCCTAGTGGTTAGTGCGTTGAACATGTAACCAAAAGGTAAACAATCTGTCGTTCTGCCCCTGAACAAGGCAGTTAACCCACTGTTCCTAGGCTGTCATTGAAAATAAGAATTTGTTCTTAACTGACTTGCCTAGTTAAATAAAGGAAAAATATATAATTGCATATGGGGTGAAAAAAGACATCTGTCTCAATGTAACTTCATGACTTCATAAATGTTTAATCTTTCTTATTAATAGTGTTCTGCAAATTTGTCCATGGCAACAAATCCAATACATTCTTTAAAACTATATGTTCAGTAAGAACAACTTCTATTTTCAAACTATCAGATACGCAACATCCGGGACTAGCATTAGCAACTAGCATGGTGGTCTTTCATTGAGAAAGTACGCATATTTTCCCTTTTTCCCCCCCAGACTTCTCACTATTAAATCCAGTTAAGTAGGAAATCAAAGCCTTTGCAACCTAAATGGAGAATGTTTTAAGTAGGAACCGGTCAACCGGGGGTGGGGGTGGGGGGGGGGGGGGACACCAGTATACTATCGGCTGTACACACACCGATGCCCCGCCGATAGTGGATAGCGCCCACTAGCCCATAGCCCATAGCGCCCACTAGCGGCTGCCAAGGCTACTTCAGCATGCAGCTGGGAGAAAGAACAAAACACGCCATTAGAGCCTCAGACCCACTGTGAAGTGGTCATTACTATCGCTAATGAGTGCGCTATCTGTCCTCACATTAAAGTGGCTGCTAACGAGGCCTTGTTCATCATCTCTGAACAGAAAGGCATCAAATAATCCTATCTGTCTGTCTTCTTGCTCCCCATGCATGCAGAGGGCCTAGCAGGGAGAGGAGACTCATCAGAGCACACCACGGACAAAAGGCTAAAGCCTACCAACAAGATGCTCTGGGGGCTCGGGGACTCTCTGGCCCTATAGCTTCCACTTGATCTAACTCACTGGCTCTCTCCACAAACTAACTCCACCACCAGTGCCACCACCAGAGCATGCTGGGTAATTGATGCCACTGCGTCGTGTTGGCAGAGGGACGCACTAGTCCATCTCAGGCCAAATGAAGGCTCTCTCTCTCTCTTTCAGTCCACTTAACCCTGTGACCTACCGTTCCACAGTTCTGGGCAGAGCCTTCTCCATTCTCCCTCAACAGACGGTGAGCTGTGATACAGGATGTGTGGTTGTATGCTGTGAGTTCATAGTTTTGTAGAAGAATCAGGTCCATCTAAGAAAGAGAACAGAGAGTGAGGTGTCTCGTATGACTCTTTCTCATCGCAACCAATGTTCTCCACCATTCTATCTGTGGCTGATATCACAAGGTATTCTCACTACGGTCTTCGGTCTATCAGGTCTTATTTTAGGGGGGATACTAAATCACAGGACATAGAGTACATATCCACATAAGAACAGAACACAGTCAACAGTCTAGTAATGACTATTGTCATCCATCCTCTCATTATTATTAATTAACTCATTTGGAAAGTAGAGACTCTTTCAAATCGTATTTGATTGCTTGAATTAGTCGTTTTTTGAAATGGTTCAAGGGTCTGAGAAATTGATAAAGGCTTTCAAAGCACCACTGTGAGCCAGATGTCAGTATCAGGACAACAGTGTTATATCGTCAGCCACAAGAGGGCACTGCAGCCAAGCAGTTTTCCCTGTGATCCTCCAAGGTGCTGTCTGATAAAGACTACCCTCCCGATGGTTGCATCAGATAAACCTCCGTACATACTCCATAGGGTGCACAGATTCCAAAACATTTATTATCTGTTCGATTCATTCCTGATTGCAAAATATTTTCATTGGCAAATCCTCCCACAGGGCCAACAACCAATTGCCCCCCCCCCTCTCTCTCTCACTCTCTCTCGCTCGCTCTTTCTCTCCATCTCTCTCTCTCGCTCTCTCTCTCTCTCTCTCTCTCTGTCTGTCTGTCCTTGTGTTTCTATGTACTGATCGTCACAAGGAGGAGGGGCGAGGAAGGAAAGAAAGAAAGTTTAGTCTGTTGTCGCTGACACTCCTTACTCCAAACAGCAATACATTGGAATGGGGAAATCTGTGGCTTACAGACGACGCCCCAAAAACAAGATGACAGACAAAAGTAGCGTTTTTTTTATTTTCAGAAAGAGAACGCCAGAGAGCAAGAGAGAAAGAAAGAGGGAGAAAGGGGGGAGATGAATAGCGGGAATAAAGAGCTGAATTTGGATTTCTTCTTGTTTATGTGTTATTTGTTTCCCTCTGTCTCCACGGGGCAATGTTCTGGCAATCACCAACGAATGAACAAGTTGTTCTTTACCCATTGTTAATCTCTCTCTCTCTCTCTCTCTCTCTCTCTCTCTCTCTCTCTCTCTCTCTCTCTCTCTCTGTCTCTCTGTCTCTCTCTCTGTCTCTCTCTCTCTCTCTCTGTCTCTCTCTCTCTCTCTCTCTCTCTCTCGTCATTCCATACCCTGATTATGTGTTGCAGAAAACATACTTTTTTTCCCTTCTAATTTTGTGATAGTATTTGAGCAACACAGAAGGCAAATTTTCAAACATAGAAAAAGTATATTGTTAGTTTATAACATTCAGCATGAGTACTTGAAATCTGAAATCTCAATATCAGTCTGCTGGCTGCACACCCAAACAAATGTATTGGGTCACAACAATTAAGTTCCAGAAATGTAACAGACAATATTGTCAATGTATACTTCCCAAGTGGAACCCTATTTCCTGGACCCTATGTAGTCCACTACTTTTGACCTGAACCCTATGTGCCCTGGTAAAAAAAACTAGTGCACTATATAAAGGGAATGGGGTTGCCATTTGGGATGCCGTCTCCCATTGATTTCCCATTGACAATGGGCCATGTAACAAAATACAATTTACAGGGGGAGAGGAAAGGCACACAGCGCTCGTACTGAGTGATCACAAAACAACAAAAAACATTCACCGGGGGATGAAAACTTTCTGAGGCAGCTGGAAGAAGTGACCTTGAACTTGTTTGTGGTTTTATACACTATTTTACTTACTATTTCTGTTGTTTTCATAATGTTTCTGATTAACTCTACAAACTTGCCAAGCAAACTTTATCTGACCCAGATAAATATTATAAACTGGGTGGTTCGAGCCCTGAATGCTGATTGGCTGACAACTGTGGTATATCAGACTGTATACCATGGGTATGACAAAACATGTATTGTTACTGCTCTAATGACTTTGGTAACCAGTTTATAATAGCAATAAGGCACCTCGGGGGTTTGTGGTATATGGCCAATATACCACGGCTAAGGGCTGTATCCAGGCACTAGTGTCATTCATAAGAACAGCCCTTAGCTGTGGTATATTGGCCATATACCACACCCCCTCGGGCCTTATTGCTTAATTGTACAATATAAATACATACATGATCAGTACTAGTGTGCCATTTCTGAACGGCGCGTAACAAGGTCTAAGGCTGGATTCAATCACATATCACGGAAGATCCACATTATAACGCAAAGGTGATTTTCCGACTGTGCCGACGTATGCAGTGTTTACCTTGAACGCAGTCTCCGCGAACTAGGGAACGTTGCCTCTAAATTTTAAATCTAGCTATAACGCAGATCATCTGTGATACTTCTGCGATACGGATTGAATCCAGCCCCTAGTCTAAATGGAGAAACGTAATGACTCTATCTGTGGTTGATCACAGTGAACTGAGGGAAACGTTTATATCTGTGGTCGATCACAGTGAACTGAGGGAAACGTTTTATATCTGTGGTCGATCACAGTGAACTGAGGGAAACGTTTTATATCCGTGGTCGATCACAGTGAACTGAGGGAAACGTTTTATATCTGTGGTCGATCACAGTGAACTGAGGGAAACGTTTTATATCTGTGGTCGATCACAGTGAACTGAGGGAAACGTTTTATATCTGCGGTCGATCACAGTGAACTGAGGGAAACATATATATCTGTGGTCGATCACAGTGAACTGAGGGAAACGTTTTATATCTGTGGTCGATCACAGTGAACTGAGGGAAACGTTTTATATCTGTGGTTGATCACAGTGAACTGAGGGAAACGTATATATCTGTGGTCGATCACAGTGAACTGAGGGAAACGTTTTATATCTGTGGTCGATCACAGTGAACTGAGGGAAACGTTTTATATCTGTGGTTGATCACAGTGAACTGAGGGAAACGTTTTATATCTGTGGTCGATCACAGTGAACTGAGGGAAACGTTTATATCTGTGGTCAATCACAGTGAACTGAGGGAAACGTTTTATATCTGTGGTCGATCACAGTGAACTGAGGGAAACGTTTTATATCCGTGGTCGATCACAGTGAACTGAGGGAAACGTTTTATATCTGTGGTCGATCACAGTGAACTGAGGGAAACGTTTTATATCTGTGGTCGATCACAGTGAACTGAGGGAAACGTTTTATATCTGCGGTCGATCACAGTGAACTGAGGGAAACATATATATCTGTGGTCGATCACAGTGAACTGAGGGAAACGTTTTATATCTGTGGTCGATCACAGTGAACTGAGGGAAACGTTTTATATCTGTGGTTGATCACAGTGAACTGAGGGTAACGTATATATCTGTGGTCGATCACAGTGAACTGAGGGAAACGTTTTATATCTGTGGTCGATCACAGTGAACTGAGGGAAACGTATATATCTGTGGTCGATCACGGTGAACTGAGGGAAACGTTTTATATCTGTGGTCGATCACAGTGAACTGAGGGAAACGTTTTATATCTGCGGTCGATCACAGTGAACTGAGGGAAACGTTTTATATCTGTGGTCGATCACAGTGAACTGAGGGAAACGTTTATATCTGTGGTCGATCACAGTGAACTGAGGGAAACGTTTTATATCTGCGGTCGATCACAGTGAACGGAGGGAACCGTTTTATATCTGTGGTCGATCACAGTGAACTGAGGGAAACGTTTTATATCTGCGGTCGATCACAGTGAACGGAGGGAAACGTTTCATATCTGCGGTCGATCACAGTGAACTGAGGGAAACGTTTTATATCTGCGGTCGATCACAGTGAACGGAGGGAAACGTTTTATATCTGCGGTCGATCACAGTGAACTGAGGAAAACGTTTTATATCTGCGGTCGATCACAGTGAACTGAGGGAAACGTTTTATATCTGTGGTCGATCACAGTGAACTGAGGGAAACGTTTTATATCTGTGGTCGATCACAGTGAACTGAGGGAAACGTTTATATCTGCGGTCGATCACAGTGAACTGAGGGAAGCGTTTTATATCTGTGGTCGATCACAGTGAACTGAGGGAAACGTTTTATATCTGCGGTCGATCACAGTGAACGGAGGGAAAAGTTTTATATCTGCGGTCGATCACAGTGAACGGAGGGAAACGTTTTATATCTGTGGTTGATCACAGTGAACTGAGGGAAACGTTTTATATCTGCGGTCGATCACAGTGAACTGAGGGAAACGTTTTATATCTGCGGTCGATCACAGTGAACGGAGGGAACCGTTTTATATCTGCGGTCGATCACAGTGAACTGAGGGAAACGTTTTATATCTGCGGTCGATCACAGTGAACGGAGGGAAACGTTTCATATCTGCGGTCGATCACAGTGAACTGAGGGAAACGTTTTATATCTGCGGTCGATCACAGTGAACTGAGGGAAACGTTTTATATCTGCGGTCGATCACAGTGAACTGAGGAAAACGTTTTATATCTGCGGTCGATCACAGTGAACTGAGGGAAACGTTTTATATCTGTGGTCGATCACAGTGAACTGAGGGAAACGTTTTATATCTGTGGTCGATCACAGTGAACTGAGGGAAACGTTTATATCTGCGGTCGATCACAGTGAACTGAGGGAAGCGTTTTATATCTGTGGTCGATCACAGTGAACTGAGGGAAACGTTTTATATCTGCGGTCGATCACAGTGAACGGAGGGAAAAGTTTTATATCTGCGGTCGATCACAGTGAACGGAGGGAAACGTTTTATATCTGTGGTTGATCACAGTGAACTGAGGGAAACGTTTTATATCTGCGGTCGATCACAGTGAACTGAGGGAAACGTTTTATATCTGTGGTCGATCACAGTGAACTGAGGGAAACGTTTATATCTGTGGTCGATCACAGTGAACGGAGGGAAACGTTTTATATCTGCGGTCGATCACAGTGAACTGAGGGAAACGTTTTATATCTGCGGTCGATCACAGTGAACTGAGGGAAACGTTTTATATCTGTGGTCGATCACAGTGAACTGAGGGAAACGTATATATCTGTGGTTGATCACAGTGAACTGAGGGAAACGTTTATATCTGCGGTCGATCACAGTGAACTGAGGGAAACGTTTTATATCTGCGGTCGATCACAGTGAACGGAGGGAAACGTTTTATATCTGCGGTCGATCACAGTGAACTGAGGGAAACGTTTATATCTGCGGTCGATCTGTAGAGAGGTTGTGATTACTTCCTCCCTGTATTTGTCATTCTGTCGTCTGGCCTCCAGGCATCAATAAATAACTGTCAACGATCAAACTGAAAGGAGTCAGGACGCATTCCAAATAGTAGCATATTACCTCGACACTGATAGGGGCTCTGGTCAATAGTAGTGCACTAGGTAGGTAATAGTGTGCCATTGGGAATCAAACTCTTGCAGTTTCTTCACCATACATCTACTTAGTCTCAGCTAACCATTTTTGTATTGTCTTGCTTCATTAGTTTATCACAGTGTTGTCTTGCTTCATTAGTTTATCACAGTATCAAATAATATTGAGATAAAGGCTTATGTTTGATTATCAGCGGAAACCGGTCAGTAATTACGACTCTAGGTAAAGATGCTTTTGTGAATTATCTTTGTGTAAGATCAGCATCATACAATACAAATATTCAATCAGGGTAGGCAGCGAATATCTCCATCTCAGTGTGGCTCAATAGGGGGTGATATGGTCCAGATACATCTTGGGGAGAGTCCCACGAAAATGAGCCTCAGGATCTCGTCACAGTATTTCTGTGGATTCAAATTTCCATCGATGACATGCAATTGTGTTCGTTGTCCGTTGTACGTAGCGTAAGCCTGCCCCATACCCTAACCCCACCGCCGCCATGGGGCACTCTGTTCACAACGTTGACATCAGAAAACCACTTGCCCACACAACGCCATACACGTAGTTGGTTGGACCTTCTGCCAAATTCTCTAAAACGAAGTTGGAGGCGGCTTATGGTAGAGAAATTAACATTCAATTCTCTGGCAACAGCTCTTTTGGACATTCCGGACACATCTGTGGCACTGTTTTGTATGGCAAAACTGCACATTTTAGAGTGGCCTTTTTTTGTCCCCAGCACAAGGTGCACCTGTGTAACGATCATGCTGTTTAATCAGCTTCTTGATATGCCACACCTGTCAGGTGGATGGATTATCTTGACAAAGGAGAAATGCTCACTAAAAGGGATGTAAACACATTTGTGCACAAAATTTGAGAGAAATAAGGTTTTTGTGCACATGGAAGATTTCTGAGGGTCTTTTATGTCATCTCATGAAACATGGGACACTTTACATGTTGCGTTTATATTTTTGTTCAGTGTAGTTTTGATCAGGGCCCATCGGGCTCAGTTCAAATGTAGTGCACTATATTGGGAATAGGGTGCCATTTGGGACCTACCCTTGAATCCTTTCATGCGAAGCAGGAGCTGCCATCTTGGTGTATTGGGTTAGTGGGTTCTGGTCAATAATAGTAGTGCACTATATTGGGCATAGGGTGCCATTTGGGACGCAGGCAGTGACTGATGTGTGATCAGAGAGCATCAGAAGGAGGGTTTAACACAGCATCACACCCTAGGGACTAGCCATCACTGTGCCTGTGCAGACATGTGGCCCTTCCCCAGGCCCCCTGAGGGGGCAGAGACAGGAAGACAATCAAGATCACTGCAGCAGATCATCTCTGTTTGGGATACTCCACGCGTTGAGGCTGAAATGTGAAACTACATTAGAATTGTTTTTCCCTGGTCTAGACATGTTTGATCAGAGCACTGTGATTGAATCTCTAGGGTAGACTAAAGGGATGTGTGAGGGATGCGTAAGCACAAGGAAAAGCAAACAGAAACACTTAAATTTGACAAATCCCACAACACACACACACACACACACACACACACACACACACACACACACACACACACACACACACACACACACACACACACACACACACACACACACACACACACACACACACACACACACACACACAGAAACACACACAGACAGACACACGCACACACACACACACACCCACATACACACACACACACACACAAAAGTATGTGTCAGAGACATGGGGTCCATAGGTTATTTTATCTTATAAGGAAACCTCCGATTGTGTCATTCACTTTAAATTCATTATCCTGTAAAAAATTCATTATCCTGTTTAAATTAATTATCTAATAGCTTGATAATAATGCCCTTCAAGTCCTTGCTTCAAACTATTGTCGAAGAAAAGTCAGTCGATTTATTTGTCCAGTCTGATCCGTCTGGGATATATATAGAGCAACAATCAGTCTGTGTGACTCTCATCACATCACCATGTTTTAACCACAATTAACCTGAGGCTGTGTTACCCAGCTCTTTAGGACCATTCCATCTCACAAGATAAGCCTCCCAAATGGCACCCTATTCCATATATAGTGCACTACTTTAGACCAGGGCTCATATAGAGTGCACTACTCATAGGGAATAAGGAAGATGGTGCGATTTGGAGTGCCCACATCCTTATCAAGCCTGAGTTTACCCATCCTCTTGGCTTCTCTCATCAAGCATCAATAATTGATTGTGGCTGCTGGGGGCACGTTTCTGCGTTCCGGGGTTCCAGGTTCAGCATTTCAGTTCCACTCTGTGTTTTCAGGGGTGATGGGATAGAGAGGACCCCACTTCTAAACACCGGGACAGGAACCATCGGGAGCAGGTGCCTGTTTGACCCCTTCTATTCCTCCATGATTCATTATATCTCGCTGGACGGGTTGAAGAGGTCACTCTACATTAGTGCTCCACGCCTATAGGCCCTGCCAGGGAGAAATTGGGCATTTCGCGCTACGCTGCCCCTCTCCAAACACGCATACACACACACACACTCTGATTTGATATTAATATCAATCTGTTTTTTTTCTTTATTTATTTGGATTATCACATCTCCTCCTTCTCTCCCCTCTGACATTCGTTCTGGCTCAGGATGCCTTCTGGTAAATATATCAATAACTGACTTTGTTATACGTGCTGGGAAGAATGTGGAATTATTTGTGTGTGTGGGGGAGTGGGGGATGGATTGAGGGTTTGGGGGTCACACACACACACACACACACACACACACACACACACACACACACACACACACACACACACACACACACACACACACACACACACACACACACACACACACACACGCACACACACATCTACAGAGTGGGTGCTAAATCTGATCTGAAAAGTGTTTCCTTACAGAAAGACTTGTGATCTTGCTAATGAGCAAAGCACCAAAAATATTTTAGCACAATAAGATAAATATGAATATAGCTGCAAGCAGCAATGAACGGGGTTCACAAGATGACAGAAATGACACGAGATCAGTTGAATAGCAAAGCAAGCACTCCATCATGTAGGAACTATCTTCCTTTCTGTGTAATCATGAGTCTAAATACAAAATCTGGATTGAATCTGACGTACGGTTCATGAGAAGAAGATGACTTTGAGCATTACCATTACATAAGCAAACATTTAATAGTTAATAGTTTCCTTGTTTCCTTGCACTCCCACACCATTACACCTCCTCCTCCATGCTTCCTTGTTTTTTGAGATGTCAATACCACATTCAGTGAGATTCATCTAAGGTACGTCCATGATAGAGATGAGTTTCAAGTTGATAGGCCCTCTCTGTCTGTCTAACTGTCCAGGCTGTCTCCTCCACATTGTTCTCCTACGACAGGGACAAAAGCAGCCTACTCTAACATGTTGTGTGGTCAGAGATCAGGGGTCAGGCCTGGCTGAGACAGAGACACCTCTTTAGACACTAGCTAATGGCAGGAAGTGGCCCCAAGAGGACCTGGGGGGACTAAACACTGATGGTGTCTTTGACGGGGACATGGCCTCTCTTGGGTGACTCCTGGCTTCTAGGAGACTTTCACATTTTTCAAATAGAAACAAATGAAATAAGATAACTGTTTTTGTAACACTTTACTGAAAGCCTGCAGGTGTGATGCTTTATAACTTGTTATAAGCCTGTATGAGCCTTTAAAATGGCTGGTGTAAATCTTCTGAGATTAGCTTGCTTAGTCATCAGTAAAGTTGGAACCCGGGACATACTGTAGCTAAACAGTAGTAAATATGCTGTAAATCACTTATCAGCTGAGTAAAAATAAATTACATGTTTGGTTATATCATATCATGAGCCTTCACCCCGACCACAGACATAAAGACACACAGACACACACACACAGACACACACACACACACCCTCCTAACGACCTCGACAACCCAACCCGAGAAACCGTCAAACAGTGTGGTATAATTTGAAGCAGAATCCATATTGTTTGTTTCTGTTTATGGCTCAGGTCTGCGTGTGTGTGTCTCTCTCTCTGTGTATCGGCCAGACTTGAAAGTGATGCCTGTCTGAGGCCTGGAGTAAATCCTCCTACTGTTCAGTTCTGCTTTACCACAGAAGAAAAGACAAGAGAAAAACGAACCCAGAGAGAGGACGGGTCCAAGGAACAGACAGCATAACACACAACATAATGCAGAACTAAGTCAGGTAGAGAAATAGCTTTGTTTTCATGGAAACGGCTTACTTATACTTACTTTTTTTTATTTTTATAAAAAGTTGTCTTCCTGTAGCCTACCTGTACACCGGATTCTGAAACCGGTAATATCAAAATGATCCCCCTAAAATCTTTTGAAAATTAGGTTTCCCTTTTCTCTTTAAACCTCACACTTCTCTTGACCAAAGTGTGTGTGTGTGTGTGTGTGCTTATGCGCATGTGTGTGTGTGTGAGCATTGCTAGGTCACCTTGAGCGTTGGGTGCGCTCGGCATGGCGTGGGGGGGGGGGGGGGGGGGCTCCGTGTCTCTCTCCTCTCCGGCGCGCTTCGCTGAGCACTCCTCCAAGCGCAACACTCCCACTCCGGCTGGGATTTCCACTTGCAGGCCGCTGGCTCTTCCTCTGGGTCTCCACCACTCACTAACCATTACTGCAGGATTAGGAGCAGGAAGGAAGGCGGAGAAGGGGGAGAGACAGGGCTCCAGGGGCCCCTGAGGGCCAGCTATCAGTTGACTTTGAGAGGACCAGCACACCGAGATCAGATCTGTGTCCCAAACAACATCCTATTACCTATTAAGTAGTGCACTACTTTTGACAGGCAATAGGGTGTCATTTGTGGATTTGCAATCTTAGCCTTCTACTTAACCCTGCTCACCACAGAACAACATTTATCTGGAGTGAATCACCCCCCCCCTAACAAAGACGAAATGGTTTGTTCATGTTAAACCATGTGTTTTATTGTCTCAACAACCAAGAAAAAGCTGTAGAGAAACCTCCCTTAGAGTTCCAAGACGGGCCGGTGAGATGTGACTCAGAGGGACAAACGTGTAATATTGGTTAGCTTATATGCCACAGTGCAGTGACTGCATACATTTTAGGGAACAGTATATGGGGCCTTCATACCCCTTGATTTATTTCACATTTTCTTGCGTTACAGCCTGAATTCGACATGGAATATATATATTTATTTTACACACAATGCCCCATAATGAGAAAGTGAAAACATGTTTTTTTGCAATTTTTCAAAATGTGTAGAAAATGAAATACATAAATATTTAATTTACATAAGTATTCACACCCCTGAGTCAATACATGTTAGAACCACCTTTGGCAGCTATTACAGCTGTGGGTCTTTCTAGGTAAGTCTCTTAATGAAGAGCTTTGCACACCTGGATTGTAAAATATTTACACAGTATTCTTTTTTAAATTCTTCAAGCTGTCAATGGTTGTTGATCTTTGCTAGACAGACATTTTCAAGTCTTGCCATAGATTTTCAAGACGATTTTAAGTCAGTCAAAACTGTAACTCGGCCACTCAGGAACATTCAATGTTGTCTTGGTAAGCAACTCCAGTGTATATTTAGCCTTGTATTGTAGGTTATTGTCCTGCTGAAAGGTGACTTTATCTCCCAGGTTCTATTGGAAAGCAGACTGAACCTGGTTTTCCTCTAGGATTTTGCCTGTGCTTACCCCCCCCCCCCCCCAAATCCCTAGTCCTTGCCAATGACAAGCATACCCATAACATGATGCAGCCACCACTATACATGAACATATGAAGAGTGCTATTCAGTGATGAGTTGTGTTGGATTTGCCCCAAACATAACTTTTGTATTCAGGACATGAAGTTCCTTCCTTTGACACATTTTCTGCAGTTTTACCTTACTGTCTTGTTGCAAACAGGATGCATGTTTTGGAATATTTTTATTCTGTATTAGCTTCCTACCTTTCACTCTGTCATTTTAGGTTAGTATTGTAGAGTAATTACAATGTTGTTGATCCATCCTCAGTTTTCTCCTATCACAGCCATTTAACTCTGTAACTGTTTTAAAATCACCATTGGCCTCATGGTGAAATCCCTGAGTGGTTTCCTTCCTCTCCGGCAACTGAGTAAGGAAGGATGCCAGTATCTTTGTAGTGACTGAGTGTATTGATACACCATCCAAAGTGTAATTAATAACTTCACAATTATCAAAAGGATATTCAATATCTGCTTTTTTATTTTTTTACCCATCTCCCAATAGGTTCCCTTCTTTGCAAGGCATTGGAAAACCTCCCTGGTCTTCATGGTGGAATCTGTGTTTGAAATTCACTGCTCGACTGAGGGACCTTACAGATAATTGTATGTGTGCGGTATATAGATGAGGTAGTCATTCAAAGTCCATGCAACTTATCATGGGACTTGTTAAGCGAATTTGTACTCTTGAACTTATTTATGATTGCCATAACAAAAGAGTTGAATACTTATTGACTCAAGACATTTCATCTTTTCATTTTAAATGAATTTGAAAAACATTTCTAAAAACATAATTCCACTTTGACATTATTGGGTATTATGTGTAGGCCAATGACACACAATCTCAATTGAATCCATTTCAGGCCGTACCACAAGAAAATGTGGAATAAGTCAAGGGGTGTGAATACTTTCTGAAGTCACTGTGTGTTTCCCTACAGGAATTTAACCCATGACTTTACCGTTGCTAGCCTAATGCTCTCAGGACCATGCTGGTCTCATCAGGCATGGTCTCTATTGCTCCTCACCCGCAGAGTAATGTGGACTACAACACCTTGTTGGATAGTAACCCATTGCATTATATCATGGCACCAGTGGTCTTTTCCCATATCCACCATGTTGAGACCACGGCACCAGTGGTCTTTTCCCATATCCACCATGTTGAGACCACGGCACCAGTGGATCAGTGAGAGGACACAAAGATTTGGTGAGTGGGTTGAATGGTATGGCAATGCCTCCTGCCTGCACATTGGCACTCCCTGGACTGGCTGGCAGGCTGACAGGCACCCCTCGTTGCCTGTCTGTCTGTCCGTCTGTCCGTCTGTCCGTCTGTCCGTCTGTCCGTCTGTCCGTCTGTCCGTCTGTCTGTCTGTCTGTCTGTCTGTCTGTCTGTCTGTCTGTCTGACTGACTGTCTGTCTGTCTGTCTGTCTGACTGACTGACTGACTGACTGCCGGTCACCTCTTGACTGGCTGGCTGTCTCACAGTCACCGCTTGACTGGCTGGCTGGTTGGTGGTCAACTCTTGACTGGCTGGCTGACTGCCGGTCACCTCTTGACTAGATTACTGGCTGGCAGTCACCTCTTGACTGGCTGGCTGGTGGTCAGTCACCTCTTTTGTTTTTTGATATCCAATTGCAATCCAATTACGATCTTGTCTCATCGCTGCAACTCTCCAACGGGCTCGGGAGAGGTGAAGGTCGAGTCATCGTCCTCCGAAACATGACCCGCTGAGCCGCGATTCTTAACACCCGCTCGCTTTAAATGAAGCCAGTTGCACCAATGTGTCGGAGGAAACACTGTTCAATTGACGACCGAAAGTCAGCTTGCAGGCGCCTGCCCGCCACAAGGAGGCGCTAGAGCACGATGAGCCAAGTAAAGCCCCCCGGCCAAACCCTCCTCTAACCCGGACGATGCTGGGCCAATTGTGCGCCGCCCCATTGGGACTCCCGGTCACGGCTGGTTGTGTCGGTCTGTCTGGCAGTCACCTCTTGTCTGTCTGGTGGTCACCTCTTGACTGTCTGGCTCGCTGACTTAACTGGCTGGCTATCTGTCTGTCTGGTGGTTACCTCTTGACTGGCTGGCTGGCTGGCTGGCTGGCTGGCTGACTTGACTGGCTGGCTATCTGTCTGTCTGGTGGTCACCACTTGACTGGCTGGTCGTCACCTCTTGACTGGCTGGCTATCTGTCTGTCTGACTGGTGGTCACCTCTTGACTGGCTGGCTATCTGTCTGTCTGACTGACAGTCACCTCTTGACTGGCTGGCTGGCTAGCTGACTTGACTGGCTGGCTATCTATCTGTCTGACTGGTGGTCACCTCTTGACTGGCTGGCTGGTTGGCTGGCTGGCTGACTTGACCGGCTGGCTATCTGTCTGTCTGACTGGCAGTCACCTCTTTACTGGCTGGCTGGCTGGCTGGCTGACTTGGCTGGCTGGCTATCTGTCTGTCTGACTGGTGGTCTCCTCTTGACTGGCTGGCTCGCTGACTTGACTGGCTGGCTGACTTGACCGGCTGGCTATCTGTCTGGCTGGTGGTCACCGCTCATTGGCTGGCCGGAGCCTGTCTGTGCCAGAGCCTCTATTCCCTACACAGCGCCTGTGGAGGACAATGGATGTATACCACATAGCCAAAAGTGAAATCGCTAGCTAGTTATCTGTGGAACACCAGTAGCAGCCATCGTGTGGTGACGTCACCTTCTCTGAGATCTAAAGTCAACTGCCAGAGGACAATGGATGTCTTTCACGGCTGTTTAGAGAAAGACGCATTGGGAACAGCTTTGACAAGCTGACTGAAAATTACTGACTGACACTCAATCTGTCCTACAGTTCACTCTCAACGTAAAGTTCCATTTCTAGGAAATAACTTGCATTGTACTGCATTTTCGAAATATGATTATTCATTTATTCATTTGTTGTCCTCAAGCGGTCAGTGACGTGAGAGCTTTCAGTTTGTTTCACAAAAAAACAACGGGGTTTTAGCGAATGTACAGAGACCTTGAGTCTTTAGAAAATCAGTTCCAAAGGAAAGCTGTAAAGATATCTGGAGAGTTGTTAAAGCAGAATGTATAAACACATACAAACAGGAGACACATCAGATCTAGATTACAGGACATCAGTTGATACTGCTGTTTAAATACAGATTCACATCAGGATCTAGATTACAGGACATCAGTTGATACTGCTGTTTAAATACAGATTCACATCAGGATCTAGATTACAGGACATCAGTTGATACTGCTGTTTAAATACAGATTCACATCGGGATCTGGCCAAAGCTTTTTTGGTTCTACAATCAGAAAAATGAGAAATGAGATTTGTCATAAGGAATGTGATTGTTTTCAGTTAGCCCAGCCTTTATAATATTGGATGTGGTATTTCTTATAATAAGACTGATTGTAGCTGTACTAGATAACACGTAGACGGTTAACGGAACCCAAAACCTCTCAAATCCAGCCTAAGAAAAGCTTTTCCTGATTTTTTTTGGGGGGGACAGGAGGACCACAAGATCACGGCCACGGAGAGCCCATCCCGCCACACGCCCCTCCACAAGGGCTCCATTGAGGTGCAAGCAAGCGAATCCCAACGCAGAACCTCTATTTGTCACAGAGACAATGACCTAGGTTGCGTCCCAAATGGCACCCTATTCCCTATATAGTGCACTACTTTTGACCAGAGCCCTATGGCCCTATTTGTCTAAAACAAACCAAAAGGCCTATGGCTCTGGTCAAAGGTAGACAGTTGGTTTTCACAGTTGGCTGGAGAAGAAAGGCAGGAGCCGGCAGGTAAATAGGAAGTGATTGTCCCCTAACAAAAGCCTGGTCTTAACCCTGGGACCTCATCAGCTTTGTGGAATACCTTCTCTATTCTCCTCCACTCACAGGGGGAAAGACCTTGGTGCTCATCTCACCGACTGGGCGGGGATACAGGCGGGATGCAGACCCAGGTCTCTGTCCCCTTGGGGGCTATGTCTGTTGCTGGCTGGTACAGGAAGCTTGGGCTGTGTTCACCCTTATGACCATGGTCAAAAGTAGTGCTCTATAGACTATAGACCTAACCTAAACTAACCCAATCTAACCTAAACGAACCTAATCTAACCTAATCTAAACTAACCTAACATAATCTAACCTAATATAATCTAACCTAATCTAACCTAATGTAACCTAACCTATACTAACCTACCCTAACCTAACCTAAACTAACCTAACCTAATTTAAACTAACCTAATCTAACCTAATCTAATCTAACCTAACCTAATCTATCTAACCTATTCTAACCTAACCTAACATAATCTAACCTAACATAATCTAACCTAACCTAACCTAATCTAACCTAACCTAACCTAACCTAACCTAATCTAACCTAATCTATCTAATCTAACCTAATCTAATATAATTGTCACGGCCGTGAAAAGCAGAGGACCAAGGTGCAGCGTGGGTAGCGGACATTTTCTTTTATTTAATCAAAATGACGCCGAACAAAAACAATAAACACTACAAAAATAAACCGTGAAGCTAAAGGCTTTGTGCCCTAAACAAAGACAACTTCCCACCAAGACAGGTGGAAGAAAGGGATACCTAAGTATGGTTCTCAATCAGAGACAACGATAGACAGCTGCCTCTGATTGAGAACCACACCCGGCCAAACACAAAGAAATAGAAAACATAGAAATAAAGAAACTAGAATGCCCACCCTAGTCACACCCTGGCCTAACCAACATAGAGAATAAAAGCCTCTCTATGGCCAGGGCGTGACAATAATCTAACCTAGTCTAACCTAATCTAAACTAAACGAATCTAATATAATATAATCTAACCTAATCCAAACTAAACTAATCTAATATAATATAATCTAACCTAATCTAAACTAAACTAAACTAATCTAATCTAATATAATATAATATAATCTAACCTAATCTAACCTAACCTAATCTAAACTAAATGAATCTAATCTACCCTAACCTAATCTAACCTAACCTAATCTAACCTAATATAACCTAACATAAACTAACCTAACCTAACATAACCTAATCTAAACTAAACTAGTCTAACCTAACCTAACCTAATCTAACCTAAACTAATCTAATCTAATCTAACCTAACCTAACCTAATCTAATCTAACCTAACCTAATCTAACCTAACCTAACCTAAACTACTCTAATCTAACCTAACCCAATCTGATCTAATCTAACCTAATCTAAACTAACCTAACCTAACCTAACCTAATCTAATCTAACCTCATCTAACCTAACCTAATCTAATCTAAACTAACCTAATCTAACCTAAACTAACCTAATCTAATCTAATCTAATCTAACCTAACCTAACCTAACCTAACCTAACCTAACCTAACCTAACCTAACCTAACCTAACCTAACCTTAACCTAACCTAACCTAACCTAACCTAACCTAACCTAACCTAACCTAACCTAACCTAACCTAACCTAAACTAGCCTAACCTAACCTAACCTAACCTAATCTAATCTAAACTAGCCTAACCTAACCTAACCTAACCGGTGATGGTGGTAATGATAACATAAACACATTATCACTGTAGAAACAAACAGGCACAATCTCCAGTTTGAATATGATTATCGTCACGCAACCTTGGTAACCCAGAGAGAGAGCATGAATTGTCAGAAGGGAAAACACTTTTACAGAGAGAAACAAAAGTAGAGAAAGCTTTGCACAGTCTTTTCAAATGAATTGACTGGCTCCATAACCCTGTGGAACATTAATGAAATGACTGGCTCCATAACCCTGTGGAACATTAATGACTGGCTCCAATACCCTGTGGAACATTAATGAAATGACTGGCTCCATAACCCTGTGGAACATTAATGAAATGACTGGCTCCATAACCCTGTGGAACATTAATGACTGGCTCCATAACCCTGTGGAACATTAATGACTGGCTCCAATACCCTGTGGAACATTAATGACTGGCTCCATAACCCTGTGGAACATTAATGACTGGCTCCATAACCCTGTGGAACATTAATGACTGGCTCCATAACCCTGTGGAACATTAATGACTGGCTCCATAACCCTGTGGAACATTAATGACTGGCTCCATGACCCTGTGGAACATTAATGACTGGCTCCATAACCCTGTGGAACATTAATGACTGGCTCCATAACCCTGTGGAACATTAATGACTGGCTCCATAACCCTGTGGAACATTAATGACTGGCTCCATAACCCTGTGGAACATTAATGACTGGCTCCGTAACCCTGTGGAACATTAATGACTGGCTCCGTAACCCTGTGGAACATTAATGACTGGCTCCATAACCCTGTGGAACATTAATGACTGGCTCCATAACCCTGTGGAACATTAATGACTGGCTCCATAACCCTGTGGAACATTAATGACTGGCTCCATAACCCTGTGGAACATTAATGACTGGCTCCATAACCCTGTGGAACATTAATGACTGGCTCCATAACCCTGTGGAACATTAATGACTGGCTCCATAACCCTGTGGAACATTAATGACTGGCTCCAATACCCTGTGGAACATTAATGACTGGCTCCAATACCCTGTGGAACATTAATGACTGGCTCCATAACCCTGTGGAACATTAATGACTGGCTCCATAACCCTGCGGAACATTAATGACTGGCTCCATAACCCTGTGGAACATTAATGACTGGCTCCATAACCCTGTGGAACATTAATGACTGGCTCCATAACCCTGTGGAACATTAATGACTGGCTCCATAACCCTGTGGAACATTAATGACTGGCTCCATAACCCTGTGGAACATTAATGACTGGCTCCAATACCCTGTGGAACATTAATGACTCGCTCCATAACCCTGTGGAACATTAATGACTGGCTCCATAACCCTGTGGAACATTAATGACTGGCTCCATAACCCTGTGGAACATTAATGACTGGCTCCATAACCCTGTGGAACATTAATGACTGGCTCCATAACCCTGTGGAACATTAATGAAATGACTGGCTCCATAACCCTGTGGAACATTAATGACTGGCTCCAATACCCTGTGGAACATTAATGAAATGACTGGCTCCATAACCCTGTGGAACATTAATGACTGGCTCCATAACCCTGTGGAACATTAATGACTGGCTCCATAACCCTGTGGAACATTAATGAAATGACTGGCTCCATAACCCTGTGGAACATTAATGACTCGCTCCATAACCCTGTGGAACATTAATGACTGGCTCCATAACCCTGTGGAACATTAATGAAATGACTGGCTCCATAACCCTGTGGAACATTAATGACTGGCTCCATTACCCTGTGGAACATTAATGACTGGCTCCATAACCCTGTGGAACATTAATGACTGGCTCCATAACCCTGTGGAACATTAATGAAATGACTGGCTCCATAACCCTGTGGAACATTAATGACTGGCTCCATAACCCTGTGGAACATTAATGACTGGCTCCATAACCCTGTGGAACATTAATGACTGGCTCCATAACCCTGTGGAACATTAATGACTGGCTCCAATACCCTGTGGAACATTAATGACTGGCTCCATAACCCTGTGGAACATTAATGACTGGCTCCATAACCCTGTGGAACATTAATGACTGGCTCCATAACCCTGTGGAACATTAATGACTGGCTCCATAACCCTGTGGAACATTAATGACTGGCTCCATAACCCTGTGGAACATTAATGACTGGCTCCATAACCCTGTGGAACATTAATGACTGGCTCCATAACCCTGTGGAACATTAATGACTGGCTCCATAACCCTGTGGAACATTAATGACTGGCTCCATAACCCTGTGGAACATTAATGACTGGCTCCATAACCCTGTGGAACATTAATGACTGGCTCCATAACCCTGTGGAACATTAATGACTGGCTCCATAACCCTGTGGAACATTAATGACTGGCTCCATAACCCTGTGGAACATTAATGACTGGCTCCATAACCCTGTGGAACATTAATGACTGGCTCCATAACCCTGTGGAACATTAATGACTGGCTCCATAACCCTGTGGAACATTAATGACTGGCTCCGTAACCCTGTGGAACATTAATGACTGGCTCCGTAACCCTGTGGAACATTAATGACTGGCTCCGTAACCCTGTGGAACATTAATGACTGGCTCCATAACCCTGTGGAACATTAATGACTGGCTCCATAACCCTGTGGAACATTAATGACTGGCTCCATAACCCTGTGGAACATTAATGACTGGCTCCATAACCCTGTGGAACATTAATGACTGGCTCCATAACCCTGTGGAACATTAATGACTGGCTCCAATACCCTGTGGAACATTAATGACTGGCTCCATAACCCTGTGGAACATTAATGACTGGCTCCAATACCCTGTGGAACATTAATGACTGGCTCCAATACCCTGTGGAACATTAATGACTGGCTCCATAACCCTGTGGAACATTAATGACTGGCTCCATAACCCTGTGGAACATTAATGACTGGCTCCATAACCCTGTGGAACATTAATGACTGGCTCCATAACCCTGTGGAACATTAATGACTGGCTCCATAACCCTGTGGAACATTAATGACTGGCTCCATAACCCTGTGGAACATTAATGACTGGCTCCATAACCCTGTGGAACATTAATGACTGGCTCCAATACCCTGTGGAACATTAATGACTCGCTCCATAACCCTGTGGAACATTAATGACTGGCTCCATAACCCTGTGGAACATTAATGACTGGCTCCATAACCCTGTGGAACATTAATGACTGGCTCCATAACCCTGTGGAACATTAATGACTGGCTCCATAACCCTGTGGAACATTAATGACTGGCTCCATAACCCTGTGGAATCTAATCTGCGTCCCAAATGGAACCCTATTCCCTATATAGTGCACTACTTTTGATCAGAGCCCTATGGAACCCTATTCCCTATATAGTGCACTACTTTTGATCAGAGCCCTATGGAACCCTATTCCCTATATAGTGCACTACTTTTGATCAGGGCCGATAGGGGAATAGGCTGCCAATTGAAACGCATCCTCAGATGATTTCAGTCTAGTTGTTACTGAGTGATACCCTACCTTTCTCACCCTGTCTACACACGTCCGTAGCCTCCAACTATAACACTCTTGTGTAGAACTATACTTGACAGGCAATCATGTAATCATGAATGAATGTGCTTTAAATACATAAATTAAAAGTGCCGAAACGTTTGTTGGAGGCAGGGTGCGACACCCTCGATCATAAATCATATAGCATGATACATACCTACCTTGTCATTCGTACATATACTTTGCAGGCATAATTAAAACTGAATAATGTAATGCAGTGTTTCAACGGTTATCAGCCCGATAGAATAGCTATCCCTCTCAACATCAACCCCATTCCTTCCACCGACACTTCATTTTTTACTCAAAAACTATCAAACTGAAGAATGAGTGCAGTCCCTTCTGGATGATCATTTTGGATCATGCCAATCTGGACTCTTTAGTAGCGGGATTATGAGGCATTTCGGGGCCCTGAAAGAAACAGAAGAAGGAAGCTACGCAACTCCATTTTTTTTTTTTTTTGCTGGCTTCGCACAGCCTGCAGTCAAACGACACTCGTGTTCTGCCACGGCACATAAACACGCACAAAAGAAGTTATTAGCGTAGATGCAAATCAAATGACTAGCAGTGTAGACTGCTTTTCCTCCCCTGCACTTGGGCCTGTAATTACTCTGGCTTATAGGGCTGTAATGAATGTTAATAGAGGACCAAGGAGCCTTCTTTATCGCCCGAACACAACTAGGGTGGATGATTTCAATAACGCTGCTGTCGAAGCATAGAGGGGCCCTCTGTGATAGGGTAACCCTCTATGATAGGGTAACCCTCTATGATAGGGACTGTGGGGTAACCCTCTATGATAGGGTCTGTGGGGTAACCCTCTATGATAGGGTCTGTGGGGTAACCCTCTATGATAGGGACTGTGGGGTAACCCTCTATGATAGGGACTGTGGGGTAATCCTCTATGATAGGGACTGTGGGGTAATCCTCTATGATAGGGACTGTGGGGTAACCCTCTATGATAGGGACTGTGGGGTAACCCTCTATGATAGGGTCTGTGGGGTAACCCTCTATGATAGGGTCTGTGGGGTAACCCTCTATGATAGGGTAACCCTCTATGATAGGGTCTGTGGGGTAACCCTCTATGATAGGGTCTGTGATAGGGTAACCCTCTATGATAGGGTCTGTGGGGTAACCCTCTATGATAGGGTCTGTGGGGTAACCCTCTATGATAGGGTAACCCTCTATGATAGGGACTGTGGGGTAACCCTCTATGGTAGGGACTGTGGGGTAACCCTCTATGATAGGGTCTGTGGGGTAACCCTCTATGATAGGGTCTGTGGGGTAACCCTCTATGATAGGGACTGTGGGGTAATCCTCTATGATAGGGACTGTGGGGTAACCCTCTATGATAGGGACTGTGGGGTAACCCTCTATGATAGGGACTGTGGGGTAACCCTCTATGATAGGGACTGTGTGTGTGTGTGTGTGTGTGTGTGTGTGTGTGTGTGTGTGTGTGTGTGTGTGTGTGTGTGTGTGTGTGTGTGTGTGTGTGTGTGTGTGTGTGTGTGTGTGTGTGTGTGTGTGTGTGTGTGTGTGGGTAAGTAAAGAAATAAAACAACAGTAAAAAGACATTTGAAAAAAGAGTAGCAAGGATATATACAGACACCTGTTAGTCAGGCTGATTGAGGTAGTATGTACAGTGGGGCAAAAAAGTATTTAGTCAGCCACCAATTGTGCAAGTTCTCCCACTTAAAAAGATGAGAGAGGCCTGTAGTTTTCATCATAGGTACACTTCAACTATGACAGACAAAATGAGAAAAAAAAATCCAGAAAATCACATTGTAGGATTTTTAATGAATTGATTTGCAAATTATGGTGGAAAATAAGTATTTGGTCAATAACAAAAGTTTATCTCAATACTTTGTTATATACCCTTTGTTGGCAATGACAGAGGTCAAACGTTTTCTGTAAGTCTTCACAAGGTTTTCACACACTGTTGCTGGTATTTTGGCCCAATCCTCCATGCAGATCTCCTCTAGAGCAGTGATGTTTTGGGGCTGTTGCTGGGCAACACGGACTTTCAACTCCCTCCAAAGATTTTCTATGGAGTTGAGATCTGGAGAGTGGCTAGGCCACTCCAGGACCTTGAAATGCTTCTTACGAAGCCACTCCTTCGTTGCCCGGGCGGTGTGTTTGGGATCATTGTCATGCTGAAAGACCCAGCCACGTTTCATCTTCAATGCCCTTGCTGATGGAAGGAGGTTTTCACTCAAAATCTAACGATACATGGCCCCATTCATTCTGTCCTTTACATGGATTAGTCGTTCTGGTCCCTTTGCAGAAAAACAGCCCCAAAGCATGATGTTTCCACCCCCATGCTTCACAGTAGGTATGGTGTTCTTTGGATGCAACTCAGCATTCTTTGTCCTCCAAACACGACGAGTTAAGTTTTTACCAAAAAGTTCTATTTTGGTTTCATCTGACCATATGACATTCTCCCAATCTTCTTCTGGATCATCCAAATGCTCTCTAGCAAACTTCAGACGGACCCGGACATGTACTGGCTTAAGCAGGGGGACACGTCTGGCACTGCAGGATTTGAGTCCCTGGCGGCGTAGTGTGTTACTGATGGTAGGCTTTGTTACTTTGGTCCCAGCTCTCTGCAGGTCATTCACTAGGTCCCCCCGTGTGGTTATGGGATTTTTGCTCACCGTTCTTGTGATCATTTTGACCCCACGGGGTGAGATCTTGCGTGGAGCCCCAGATCGAGGGAGATTATCAGTGGTCTTGTATGTCTTCCATTTCCTAATAATTGCTCCCACAGTTGATTTCTTCAAACCAAGCTGCTTACCTATTGCAGATTCAGTCTTCCCAGCCTGGTGCAGGTCTACAATTTTGTTTCTGGTGTCCTTTGACAGCTCTTTGGTCTTGGCCATAGTGGAGTTTGGAGTGTGACTGTTTGAGGTTGTGGACAGGTGTCTTTTATACTGATAACAAGTTCAAACAGGTGCCATTAATACAGGTAACGAGTGGAGGACAGAGGAACCTCTTAAAGAAGAAGTTACAGGTCTGTGAGAGCCAGAAATCTTGCTTGTTTGTAGGTGACCAAATACTTATTTTCCACCATAATTTGCAAATAAATTCATAAAAAATCCTACAATGTGATTTTCTGGATTTTCTTTTCTAATTTTGTCTGTCATAGTTGAAGTGTACCTATGATGAAAATTACAGGCCTCTCTCATCTTTTTAAGTGGGAGAACTTGCACAATTGGTGGCTGACTAAATACTTTTTTGCCCCACTGTACATGTAGGTATGGTTAAAGTGACTATGCATATATGATGAACAGAGAGTAGCAGAAGTGTAAAAGAGGGGTTGGCGGGTGGTGGGACACAATGCAGATAGCCCAATTAGCCATTTGGTTACCTGTTCAGGAGTCTTATGGCTTGGGGGTAAAAACTTTTGAGAAGCCTTTTTGTCCTAGACTTGGCACTCCGGTACCGCTTGCCATGCGGTAGTAGAGAGAACAGTCTATGACTGGGGTGGCTGGAGTCTTTGACAATTGTTAGGGCCTTCCTCTGACATCGCCTGGTGTAGAGGTCCTGGATGGCAGGCAGCTTTGCCCCAGTGATGTACTGGGCCGTACGCACTACTCTCTGAAGTGCCTTGCAGTCGGAAGCCGAGCAATTGCCGCACCAGCCAGTGATGCAACCGGTCAGGATGCTCTTGATGTTGGAGCTGTAGAACCTTTTGAGGATCTCAGGACCCATGCCAAATCTTTTTAGTTTCCTGAGGGGGAATAGGCTTTGTCGTGCCCTCTTCATGACTGTCTTGGTGTGTTTGGACCAATCTAGTTTGTTGTTGATGTGGACACCAAGGAATTTGATGCTCTCGACCTGCTCCACTACAGCCCCGTCGATGAGAATGGGGGCGTGCTCGGTCCTCATTTTCCTGTAGTCCACAATCATCTCCTTAGTCTTGGTTACGTTGATGGATAGGTTGTTATTCTGGCACCACCCGGCCAGGTCTCTGACCTCCTTCCTATAGGCTGTCTCGTCGTTGTCGGTGATCAGGCCTACCACTGTTGTGTCGTCTGCAAACTTAATGATGGTGTTAGAGTCGTGCCTGGCCATACAGTCGTGGGTGAACAGGGAGTACAGGAGGGGACTGAGCACGCACCCCTGGGGAGCTCCAGTGTTGAGGATCAGCGTGGCAGATGTGTTGTTACCTACCCTCACCACCTGGGGGCGGCCCGTCAGGAAGTTCAGGATCCAGTTGCAGAGGGAGGTGTTTAGTCCCAGGGTCCTTAGGTTAGTGATGAGCTTAGAAGGTACTATGGTGTTGAACGCTGAGCTGTAGTCAATGAATAGCATTCTCACATAAGTGCTCCTTTTGTCCAGGTGGGAAAGGGCAGTGTGGAGTGCAATAGAGATTGCATCATCTGTGGATCTGTTTGGGCGGTAATGAAATTGGAGTGGGTCTAGTGTTTCTGGGATATTGGTGTTGATGTGAGCCATGACCAGCCTTTCAAAGCACTTCATGGCTACAGGCGTGAGTGCTACAGGTCGGTAGTCATATTTAGAATGCAGCTAGCTAGTTTAGCCTACTCAAACACCCGGCTCAAACAGAGAGGGATGCTATGTTAGCTTGCTGGCTATGGCTATCCAACACCAGAACTCTCCAAGTCAAGGTATTTGGCTTGATGAATTTATTGCCACGTGGCCTACTGGTGTAACTGTTAAACTCCTTGCTGACTGTACTGCATGATTGTAGTGGGTTTACTAACACGGTAGTTCTAGATGCTACGTTGACTATGACGTTAATATGGTGACAACCATGTAGGCTGTGTGTAGCAGTTAGTGGTAAGGTTTGGCGTGCAAAGGTTTTTTCGCCTGGTCCCAGACAGCTGATGTGTTGTGCACTAAAGTCCACAAATGAAGGGAAACGGTGAGAGGAGGAGAGAGCGTAGATGTGAGGAGGAATTATACAACGATCAAAGTGATCATGCTGTTTGTATGTGGCTGCTATGAAAGTGAACTGTGTTTGCGTGTGATCAGGGGTATATTCATTCCACTGAATCTGTTGAAAAACATTTCTTAAACAGAAGCAAATGAAACGGAACGGAACGGGGATAAATATACCTGAATTTGTCCAATAGAAACTGTAGTTGGCAACTGTTGGACAAATGATGACTAATGATTGGTATTGAATCTGTTACTGTCTGTCACCTCGATTACTCTAATTTTTCTCTCGATCTTTGCACCTACGTTGTAAACCTTCACTCAAAGCCTAGATGAAAGCAACCTCATGATGTTTACAGAGAACATTTGAGTATCATGTAGAAGCCTTAACCTATCAATGTTATATTTGAGCTGGGTGAGTTGGATATGAATGAAAGTTATCCAATATTCTGGAATAGAAATAAGGCCGTGCTCATAAAAAATAAAGAAAACGAGTGTCCTCTCTCATCTTAAACGTCACAGACCTTCATTGGTCTGTGTGCTCGTGCTTCCATCCCTCCTGATCTTTACATCTGAACTACTTTCACACAGAGGGCTGTACCTTTTTTTGAGTTATTTTTTTATAGGTTTAACAAGGTAGGTGTAAAAACACACAGTCAATTAAAAACACACAGTCAATTAAAAACACACAGTCAATTCAAAACACACAGTCAATTAAAAAACACACAGTCAATTAAAAAACACACAGTCAATTAAAAAACACACAGTCAATTAAAAACACACAGTCAATTAATAACACACAGTCAATTAAAAACACACAGTCAATTAAAAACACACAGTCAATTAAAAAACACACAGTCAATTAAAAAACACACAGTCAATTAAAAAACACACAGTCAATTAAAAACACACAGTCAATTAATAACACACAGTCAATTAAAAACACACAGTCAATTAATAACACACAGTCAATTAAAAACACACAGTCAATTAAAAACACACAGTCAATTAAAAAACACACAGTCAATTAAAAAACACACAGTCAATTAAAAACACACAGTCAATTTAAAACACACAGTCAATGTAATTTTTAACACAGAGAGGGGGTGATACCCAGTGGTTGTCATGTAAAGTTTGTTTTGTAGATTTTTCCCGGAGACTATAGAGATGTACGCAATACTTTGTCTGCACACAAATAAACATTATGTTTTGTGTGCTAACAGTGATAACGAAACATTTTAACCATTGATATCTTTTGGAATGTTCTAATTTAACAAACGGTGGACTCTTGAGGTATTTTTTAGAAGGCTTGGTGTCATCAGAAGAAAGAGAGGGGATTTGTTTTTCAGGTTGTGTACAAAAAAAAGAAAGAGTGAAAGAAAGAGTGAAAGAAAGAGTGAAAGAAAGAGTGAAAGAAAGAGTGAAAGAAAGAGTGAAAGAAAGAGCGGACTTTCAACACAGCATTTCTATTTCTCCTACACAATAATCTTCAGAGGTACAACATACTGGAGTATGCTTGGAAACAAGTATCTATCTAGTTCCTCATATTGTTGAACTAAAATACGGCTTTTCTGCTGGAAAATCAATAAAAGACAATGGCGGCACTTTTGACTCAACAACGTGCAGGACACTGGCCTTGAGAGGCATTCAAAATCTCTTTATACTTAAAGATGAATAAAATGTTGTGTACGTGTCATGTTCTGGAAGAGCGGAAGTGCATTCCATATTGGCAGAAATAATTGAAAAGGAGACATGCTTGGTCATGATAGGGAATTCGAACAAAAGCAACCATAACGGACTGAGACGGAATGAAAATTGAAATCAATAAATGTGAAACATTCAGAGAATAGAGTGAATACAATTCAGAGGACGTACGCGTATAATACAAAACAAAATGTAAAAGAAAACTTTTGAAAAAAAACAACATCTCCGGTCAGTAACAGTAATATTTTACACACAGAACTTACTTGAAGCATACAAACTCTTCAATCAAAATCACTGGCTGCTACTGGAGGCCAACTCAAGCCAGGATCATTTTCAATGAGGTGTTTTGGTATCAGTTTAACTACTATTACACACTTTGTGGTCTAAATGTAGATTTAGTTGTAGCCTAAATCAATGTGGAATTTCAAATAACCAAATACAACCTGGATTTGAAAAAAAATGTAATAAAATCTTTGCCAAGAAGGAATATAAATGTTGTTAAACATGTTTTATTGTCGGGTTGGAGTTTTAACACCTTTCTCTTACCAATAGGAATTACCACTACTAGTAATGCCCTACTTCTGCTCTTCTGTTGAAGATGTACTTCACATCTTGGCTTTAAGAAAGGTGATTAGGTGAGAGTGTGTCAGGGTGTTGTTACATGTTGTTGTGAAGCACTCAGGTACCACAGCCAGAATTCCCCGGGGGCAGTTCCACCCTTTTCTTCACTTCCCTGGGCTCGCAATGGAACTCTAAGCTTGATTTGTACTGACACACCCAGCCACATCCACACCAGAGGAAGGAAGGGACCTTAAAAGAGTGAGAGAAACGGCAGAGAAACATGCAAGTAGAACAGGAAATGCAAAAGTACATCCGTTCTTAAGTCTTTGTTAAATCTTAATCCATTATTGAGTCTTGTCTAACCACAGGAATGGATTCACTACTGTATAAGCCATGTGCTGGTATTATGAACAGACTAAAACCACCTCTGTCCTTTAATAAGCTCTGTGTAAATCATCTATAGAGAGCCTGAGACCACAAGACATCCCAAAAAAAAAGGTGTTTCTCAAAAAATAAATAACCCTCATCAAAGAAGCAGGATAAGAGGAGAGACCGACAGGCCTTTGAAAACCTGTTTGGCTCTTTTCAGAGGAACGAGACAGAAGCCTTGTTTATACCTGGCGCTAACATGCATCCTTTGTCCTGATGTTCTGACTGTGCCCACATTTCCAGAAACACATGGTATTACAACGTGTCTGTTATCCGTCCACTGTCCATGCACTGTGTCAAGATTTCCTGGTCCCTCCATTTATGCAAATGATTTAACTGCTACTCTATCAAAATAATATGTATTTATTTAGTGTAAGACATATTGATGTCAGAAGTCAATTGTGCAACCTGCCAATGTTTTTAAAAGGCAAGATAATGATGATTGAAGTGGTTTCACTGTCCAGATCCATCCACAGTTGTAAGATATCCAGATACAATGCGAGTCTGACTACCTCCGAAGATGTTTAGGAAGATCTGATCACAATGCATCTTTTAATCGTCTACAACTGTCTGAAAATGTGGGCACAATCTGAATGTGGACAAGATCAGGACAAAAGGGATGTATGTTAGAACCAGGTATAAACGGGACTAAAGAGAGAGAGAGAGAGAGAGAGAGAGAGAGAGAGAGAGAGAGAGAGAGAGAGAGAGAGAGAGAGAGAGAGAGAGAGAGAGAGAGAGAGAGAGAGAGAGAGAGAGAGAGAGAGAGAGAGAGAGAGAGAGAGAGAGAGAGCGAGCCCTGGTAAAGGTCATTGTGAACCTTGATGGATCTTAGAATCTCAAACATGGTACAGAGACACAGAGATAAAGTGGCCGGTGAGAAATATCAATTACGCCTTGACATTTTCAAGAGAGACAAAGTCATCCTATGAAGTACCCTGCTATGGTGCAGTGTTAGTGGTCACTGCAGCTTCTCCTATACCTTCAGTGATCTGGTCAGTGTTAGTGGTCACTGCAGCTTCTCCAATACCTTCAGTGATCTGGTCAGTGTTAGTGGTCACCGCAGCTTCTCCAATACCTTCAGTGAACTGGTCAGTGTTAGTGGTCACCGCAGCTTCTCCAATACCTTCAGTGATCTGGTCAGTGTTAGTGGTCACCGCAGCTTCTCCAATACCTTCAGTGAACTGGTCAGTGTTAGTGGTCACCGCAGCTTCTCCAATACCTTCAGTGAACTGGTCAGTGTTAGTGGTCACCGCAGCTTCTCCAATACCTTCAGTGAACTGGTCAGTGTTAGTGGTCACCGCAGCTTCTCCAATACCTTCAGTGAACTGGTCAGTGTTAGTGGTCACCGCAGCTTCTCCAATACTCACCTTCAGTGATCTGGTCAGTGTTAGTGGTCACTGCAGCTTCTCCAATACCTTCAGTGATCTGGTCAGTGTTAATGGTCACCGCAGCTTCTCCAATACTCACCTTCAGTGATCTGGTCAGTGATCTGGTCAGTGATCTGGTCAGTGATAGTGGTCACTGCAGCTTCTCCAATACCTTCAGTGATCTGGTCAGTGATCTGGTCAGTGATCTGGTCAGTGATAGTGGTCACTGCAGCTTCTCCAATACCTTCAGTGATCTGGTCAGTGATCTGGTCAGTGTTAGTGGTCACCGCAGCTTCTCCAATACTCACCTTCAGTGATCTGGTCAGTGATCTGGTCAGTGATCTGGTCAGTGTTAGTGGTCACCGCAGCTTCTCCAATACTCACCTTCAGTGATCTGGTCAGTGATCTGGTCAGTGATAGTGGTCACTGCAGCTTCTCCAATACCTTCAGTGATCTGGTCAGTGATCTGGTCAGTGATAGTGGTCACTGCAGCTTCTCCAATACCTTCAGTGATCTGGTCAGTGATCTGGTCAGTGATCTGGTCAGTGATAGTGGTCACTGCAGCTTCTCCAATACTCACCTTCAGTGATCTGGTCAGTGATCTGGTCAGTGATCTGGTCAGGTATTTGGTCAGGTATTTGGTCAGTGATCTGGTCAGTGATCTGGTCAGTGATCTGGTCAGTGATCGGGTCAGTGATCTGGTCAGGTATTTGGTCAGTGATCTGGTCAGTGATCTGGTCAGTGATCGGGTCAGTGATCTGGTCAGGTATTTGGTCAGTGATCTGGTCAGGTATTTGGTCAGTGATCTGGTCAGGTATTTGGTCAGTGATCTGGTCAGTGATCTGGTCAGGTATTTGGTCAGTGATCTGGTCAGTGTTCTGGTCAGGTATTTGGTCAGTGATCTGGTCAGGTATTTGGTCAGTGATCTGGTCAGGTATTTGGTCAGTGATCTGGTCAGTGATCTGGTCAGTGCTCTAGTCAGGTATTTGGTCAGGTATCTGGTCAGTGTTCTGGTCAGGTATTTGGTCAGTGATCTGGTCAGTGATCTGGTCAGTGATCTGGTCAGTGATCTGGTCAGTGATCTGGTCAGTGATCTAGTCAAGCCTACTCATGATTCACGATACCAACTGAGTAGGTTTGAGCCCATGCTGAACCTATGGGAGACTTAGTCAGTGCAAATTATAAATACTACAAATGTCATTCACCAACTGTACAGTTTTAGGATCCTACTTCTGACACCAACTGTAGATGTCTTCCATCACTCCCCATTCAGTACACACACACACACACACACACACACACACACACACACACACACACACACACACACACACACACACACACACACACACACACACAGATATGACCTGTCTCATTCAAAATGATGCCTCACAACTCGTGTGGACAAAAAGAGGCAAGCTGATGGGAGCTGCAATAAAAACACAATGAACATGTTTTGGATTCAATTTCAACAATCAAAAACTCTAAATGAAGTCTTGTACGGCGTAACGGGAGGATATCTAAAACAGACCTCGTTGCTTCAACAGCGACCGCAAATTACTCCAGCAATAATACTATGTCTCTACAGTGTATCTTAATCATCAACAGTGCTACCTGAACTAGAACGTATTTGCTGATATAATTAATTGGCATAATGAAGACAGCCCTGCTTAGTGATAAACCTGCTCTTCATGCTGCTTAGTAATTACAATGATGTCCGTTATGCTTCCTTCTGTGTAGCAGAAGGGCGAGTATTAAAAGGATATTCTCATTGGAGACCTTTATTTTCTTATGCAGTCAAAAGACCGAGGTAAATCAATAAATATACTGAACAAAAAATATAAACGCAACATATAAAGTGTTTGGTCCCATGTTCCATGAGCTGAAATAAAAGATCGTTGAAATGTTCCATACGCACATCAAGCTTATTTCTCTCAACTATTGTGCACAAATTTGTTTACATCCCTGTTTGAAAGCATTTCTCCTTTGCCCAGATAATCCATCCACCTAACAGGTGTGGCATATCAAGAAGCTGATTAAACAGCATGATCATTACACAGGTGTGCAATTGGCATGCTGACTGCAGGAAAGTCCACCAGAGCTGTTGCCAGATAATTGAATGTTCATTTCTCTACCATAAGCCACCTCCAACATTGTTTTAGAGAATTTGTCAGTATTTTCAACTGGCCTCACAACCACAGACCACATGATGTAACCACGCCAGCCCAGGACATCCACATCTGTCTTCTTCACCTGCAGGATCATCTGAGACCAGCCACCCAGATAGCTGATGAAACTGTGGGTTTGCACAACTGAAAAATCTCTGCACAGAAACCGTCTTAGGGAAGCTCATCTGCGTGCTGGTCATCCTCATCAGGGTCTTGACCTAACAGGAGTTTGGCGTCGTAACCGACATCACTGGCAAATGCTCACCTTCGATGTCCACTGGCACGCTGGAGAAGTGTGCTCTTCACGGATGAATCCCAGTTTCAACCGTACCGGGCAGATGGCGCCGTTTGGGCGAGCGGTTTGCTGATGTCAACATTATGAACAGAGTGCCCCATGGTGGCGGTGGGGTTATGGTATGGGCAGGCATAAGCTATGGACAACAAACACAATTGCATTTTATCAATGGCAATTTGAATGCACAGAGATACCGTGACGAGATCCTGAGGTCCGTTGCCATGCCATTCATCCACCACCATCACCTCGTGTTTCAGCATGATAATGCACAGCCCCGTGTCCCAAGGATCCGTACACAATTCCTGGAAGCTGAAAATGTCCCAGTTCTTCCGTGGCCTGCATACTCACCAGACATGTCACCCATTGAGCATGTTTAGGATGCTCTGGATCGACATGTACGACAGCGTGTTCCAGTTGCCACCAATATCCAGCAACTTCACACAACCATTGAAGAGGAGTGGAACAACATTCAACAGGCCACAATCAACAGCCTGATGAAGGAGATGTGTTGCGCTGCATGAGGTAAATGGTGGTCCCACCAGAAACTGACGGGTTCTGATCCACACTCCTACTTTTTATTTTTTAAAGATATCTGTGACCAACAGATACATATCTGTATTCCCAGTCATGTGAAATCCATACAAAGCCTAATGAATGTATTTCAATTGACTGATTTCCTGATATGTACTGTAACTCAGTAAAATCTTTGAAATTGTTGCATGTTGTCTTTAAATGTTTGTTCGGTACATATTCCCCCGCAACAACTGTCAGAGTTTTCCGCTTAGCGACAACACTACTGTCTATTATGTATCATTCTGTTTAGCCGAATAGGAAAAAGGGCGTTCTCATTTATACCTTAGTTTCCTATAGAAAAGATCAAGGTAAATCAATAGGTTAATGATCCATACAGTACATTATTCCCCAGCAATAACTGGAGTTTTCAATTAGTAAAGGGCAATGCAGCAATGAATACACAGAAGACAAGGTCAGATTGGCGGTTTGATCTGATGTATTTAGCATAAAACAGCATTCATCACTACTTACTTATACTAATGGACATACAGACAGAAAGACTGACAGAGAGAGGGAGAGAGAGAGAGAGAGAGAGAGAGAGAGAGAGAGAGAGAAAGAGAGAGAGAGAAAGAGAGAGAAAGAGAAAGAGAGAGAGAAAGAGAAAGAGAAAGAGAAAGAGAGAGAGAGAGAGACATTTGCTTTGCTTTGGCAATATTAACATATGTTTCCCATGCCAATAAAGTACTTGAATTGAATTGAATTGACAGAGAGAGGGAGAGAGAGAGAGAAAGAGAGAGAGCGAGAGAGAAGTTGCTTTGTGATCACATGAATGCCAGAAAGGATATTTCAGTACATCAAAAGGAAGGCTATTCGGATAATTATCATCATTTACCGGATCTGTCTGTTTAGAATGACTCACAGTCTAACAAGAGAGAACTTTTTATTTAATAAATCTCATTTTCAATAACAAATTAGATAACATGTCTGTTTGAGCCATGTCTCTGTACACCATGTTGTTCCAGAGAACATATTCACAATTATTCTACTCATATTCTATCATGTAGGAAATCATGATTGATTTATGAAACACAAAAAAATTGAAAACTACTAAAAAAATACAGAAAATAAGGTTGTGTAAACCTTATTCTGAAAAGTATAACAACAGATTTGGTTAATTATTATCTTATTTGCACAAGTTAACTTTGATAATACACAGATGACTTTTTCTCATTTTTAATCCAAGAAATGAAAGACTTAAATTAGTAAACTATCTAGTACACGTACAGCCCTTCCAGAAACAGAGATTAATTTGAAGGTAATCATAGGTGTGGAAATGTGTGTTATCTTCTGAGCATTCCAGTGCATGCTAAAGGCCTATTTGGCTCCATAGTGGTAATGTTAAGTCTCTGTCTGTAATAAATATTCATACTTTATTCAGGGCCTTTGTTAATCTGACTACCTTCCATCAGTAGGATCTGTTGTGGCTCCTCAAACACAAATAGTAAAAAAAAAACAAGGATAAATAAATATATAAATAATAATAACAATGAATGAACTGGGGAAATGTGGAAACATCAAAGGCTTCTCCTATCTCTGTAACATGTAAACAGTGCGTGCCTTCAGTGAGTTGAAGAGCTCTTTTTTAATAATTCCATTGGAAGATTGCCATAATCGACAAGACACCCGCCCTGTAAGTAATAAATCAAATTAACAAACATTTCTGTAGGGTCTGTTCGAAGGGAAAGAGACGAAGCCCAATGTTTTTTTTCTCTTCTAGATATGTGGTCTATATGTCCCCCTGCTCGTTCCTGATTAGTCTAATCTAGTGAGAAATGAATACAGACTGGGTTTTGATTGAGTCAGGCTCCTTGGGCCCTGAGGGCAGCCCTCCTGATAAGTGCCTTTACCTTTCACCTCCAGAACACCACGCAGGCAGGCACCAAGCACGTTGATGTGTGTGTGTACCGTATCCCACTCCCTCTAATCTCATTTGGCCCAGGAAGACATGCTGAGGCTCAGGGAGCTAACACTAGCGTCGGGGAGCTAGAGGTAGCGTCAGGGAGCTAGAGGTACCGTCAGGGAGCTAGAGGTAGCGTCGGGGAGCTAGAGGTAGCGTCAGGGAGATAGAGGTACCGTCAGGGAGCTAGAGGTACCGTCAGGGAGCTAGAGGTAGCGTCAGGGAGATAGAGGTACCGTCAGGGAGCTAGAGGTAGCGTCAGGGAGCTAGAAGTACCGTCAGGGAGCTAGAGGTACCGTCAGGGAGCTAGAGGTACCGTCAGGGAGCTAGAGGTAGCGTCAGGGAGCTAGAGGTACCGTCAGGGAGATAGAGGTACCGCCAGGGAGCTAGAAGTAGCGTTAAGGGAGCTAGAGGTACCGTCAGGGAGCTAGAGGTACCGTCAGGGAGCTAGAAGTAGCGTCAGGGAGCTAGAGGTACCGTCAGGGAGCTAGAGGTAGCGTCAGGGAGCTAGAGGTACCATCAGGGAGCTAGAGGTAGCGTCAGGGAGCTAGAAGTACCGTCAGGGAGCTAGAGGTACCGTCAGGGAGCTAGAGGTATCGTCAGGGAGCTAGAGGTACCGTCAGGGAGCTAGAGGTACCGTCAGGGAGCTAGAGGTAGCGTCAGGGAGCTAACACTAGCGTCGGGGAGCTAGAGGTAGCGTCAGGGAGATAGAGGTACCGTCAGGGAGCTAGAGGTAGCGTCAGGGAGCTAGAAGTACTGTCAGGGAGCTAGAGGTACCGTCAGGGAGCTAGAGGTACCGTCAGGGAGCTAGAGGTAGCGTCAGGGAGCTAGAGGTACAGTCAGGGAGATAGAGGTACCGCCAGGGAGCTAGAAGTAGCGTTAAGGGAGCTAGAGGTACCGTCAGGGAGCTAGAGGTACCGTCAGGGAGCTAGAAGTAGCGTCAGGGAGCTAGAGGTACCGTCAAGGAGCTAGAGATAGCGTCAGGGAGCTAGAAGTACCGTCAGGGAGCTAGAGGTACCGTCAGGGAGCTAGAGGTATCGTCAGGGAGCTAGAGGTACCGTCAGGGAGCTAGAGGTACCGTCAGGGAGCTAGAGGTAGCGTCAGGGAGCTAGAGGTACAGTCAGGGAGCTAGAGGTACCGTCAAGGAGCTAGAGGTACTGTCAGGGAGCTAGAAGTAGCGTTAAGGGAGCTAGAGGTACCGTCAGGGAGCTAGAGGTACCGTCAGGGAGCTAGAGGTACCGTCAGGGAGCTAGAGGTAGCATCAGGGAGCTAGAGGTACCGTCAGGGAGCTAGAGGTACCGTCAGGGAGCTAGAGGTAGCGTCAGGGAGCTAGAGGTAGCGTCAGGGAGCTAGAGGTACCGTCAGGGAGCTAGAGGTAACGTCAGGGAGCTAGAAGTAGCGTCAGGGAGCTAGAGGTACCGTCAGGGAGCTAGAGGTAGCTTCAGGGAGCTAGAGGTAGCTTCAGGGAGCTAGAGGTACCGTCAGGGAGCTAGAGGTACCGTCAGGGAGCTAGAGGTACCGTCAAGGAGCTAGCACTAGCGTCAGGGAGATTAGCGTCCTTGGCTTGCTTCACCAAGGGATTCCTCTGGCCTGCTAATGTTGCCTTTTAGACAACCCCAGACCTCTTCACACTGCTGCAGGTCAGAATAAGGAGCCAGTTCAGAAAACACACTTTATGAGTCCCCCGCCCCCTGTGACAACTACTGCAATAGAAAACAATGGGACTGAGTGCTTCATCTGTAATCGTCTGCTTTACAACAGACAAGCAAGTAAGACAGATCACATTAAATCGCATGTTGAAATGTGGAAGTGGAGAGTGTGCCTGATTGTTCATTTATTTCCAAGCTTCTCTCAGTGTTTTTGATGAACGTCAGTCATTCCCTAATGGATCTTTAACTCCATCCAGTCTGCTATCGTTTAGAGGAAGTCCCATGAGGCCACTGCAAATAGCTTTTCTTCAGACTAACGATTAATTGCAACTGGCTTATTTAACACTTTAATCCCTTTTGTTTAAAAAAATGACTGCGATCTGAACGTTAACGTTAATAAATTGAATTACCTTTAAGTGAACCCTAGCAGGATAAAGGGTTTGTGGACGGCGCAAACACTTCTGAGTTGCTTCCAAAATGGCACCCTATTCCCTATGGGGCACTGGTCAAAAGTAGTGCACTACACAGGGAATAGGGTGCCATTTAGGGCGCAACCCTACTCACCTGAGAGAGAACCAGCGAGGGGATAGGAGGCTGGGTTACTCCTGCTTAATGACTGACAATAACTTCACATCTGAAAACAGACTGCATGCACAGACAGACACAGAGAGAAATTGTTAGAGAATTTTTGGTATCAAGTTTGAAATGTAGAAGAGTCAGATGTTTCTGCCTGAACTTTAAAGATCAGATGCATGGAAGTTACTGAAGTATGTATGACCAACCAAAAGGTGGTGACCTCAACCGAAACTAAACTAAATAGGCTGAAAACAAAGAACATTTCAATTAGATAGATTATGAAGCTTCCTCTGACTGTGACTGTGTCTGTGTCTATGTCTGTGTCTGTTTCTGTGTCTGTGTCTGAGACTGTATCTGTGTCTGTGTCTGAGACTGTATCTGTGACTGTGTCTGAGACTGTATCTGTGACTGTGTCTGTGACTGTATCTGTGACTGTTTCTGTGTCTGTGTCTGAGACTCTGTCTGTGTCTGTGACTGTGTCTGTGACTGTGTCTGTGTCTGAGACTGTATCTGTGACTGTGTCTGTGTCTGAGACTGTATCTGTGTCTGTGTCTGAGACTGTATCTGTGTCTGTGTCTGAGACTGTATCTGTGACTGTTTCTGTGACTGTGTCTGTGACTGTTTCTGTGTCTGTGTCTGAGACTCTTTCTGTGTCCGAGTTTGTGTCTGTGTCTGAGACTGTCTATGATTGTGTCTGTGACTGTGTCTGAGTTTGTGTCTGTGACAGTTTCTGTGTCTGAGACTGAGTTTGTGTCTGTGACTGTCTGAGATTGTGTATGTGACTGTGTCTGTGGCTGTGTCTGTGACTGTGTCTGTGACTGTTTATGTGTCTGTGTCTGTGTCTGTGCCCGGGTCTGTGTTTGTGTCTATGTCTGTGACTGTATGGGATTGTGTCTGTGACTGTGGCTGTGACTGTTTCTGTGTCTGTGACTGTGTCTGTGGCTGAGACTGTGTCTGTGACTGTGACTGAGACTATGTCTGTGTCTGAGACTGTGTCTCTGTCTGTGTCTGAGACTGTGTCCGAGTCTGTGACTGTGACTGTGACTGTGTCTGTAACTATGTCTGAGACTGTGTCTGAGCCTGTGTCGGTGACTGTGTCTGTGTCTGTGTCTGTGTCTGTGTCTGTGTCTGTGACTGTGTCTGTGTCTGTGTCTGTGACTGTGTCTGTGTCTGTAACTATGTCTGAGACTGTGTCTGTGTCTGTGTCTGTAACTATGTCTGAGACTGTGTCTGTGTCTGTGTCTGTGTCTGAGACTGTGTCTGAGTCTGTGTCTGTGACTGTGTCTGTGACTGTGTCTGTGTCTGTAACTATGTCTGAGACTGTGTCTGTGTCTGTGACTGTGTCTGTGTCTGTAACTATGTCTGTGTCTGTGTCTGTCTGTGACTGTGTCTGTGTCTGTGTCTGTGACTGTGTCTGTGACTGTGTCTGTGCCTGTGTCTGTGACTGTGTCTGTGTCTGTGTCTGTGTCTGTGTCTGTGACTGTGACTGTGTCTGTGTCTGTGTCTGTGTCTGTGTCTGTGACTGTGTCTGTGTCTGTGTCTGTGTCAAGATGACACTTTGGACCTGGACCTGACAGCGTTCAACGGTTTCTGCAGGTGTGTTGTTGTACGACAGGCAGTGGAAGAAGAGCTGAAGGACAATATTGTACCAGTTGTGTTGTGTCAGTGGTGAAAATAATAGAACAGAATGGCTATAGGTCAAGACAGTCACCATGGCAGCAGGGATCAAAGAGCTGCCAAAGTCAGGGTCACATTCAGAAGACGACGCTTCAAACCTGACAGGTTCAAAGGCTTTCTGTCGATGTGTTCTGTGGTGAAGTTGTTGTGCTGCGGGGGTGAAGAGAACGTCCAGCTTCAAACAGGCCTCATGAACAGGGTCCAGAATGGCATCAGATGGACACAACAGACAGTAGCTGACCACTGAAAGCAGTGATGGAGGAGAGCTTTCAAAAGGCTCCCCTCGTCATGAACTTCCTTCGGGTTTGATTGACAGCTCGTCATGGCTAGCAATCACTGTAGTGAGGTGAACAGAGATGTTTTTTTTTTTACATTAGCCAAAATGAAATTCTGGGCTATATTATTGTTGATCGCGTTATTGTTTTAGTAATCAGAGTCGTTATGAGATGTGATATTGTTACTATTAGGTTATTGTATGACAAGCCTTTATCAAAGGAAATGTATTAAATTGGTTACCTTACCACAAGACACAACCGAGTAGAGTAATTGGTTACCTTACCACAAGACACAACCGAGTTGAGTAATTGGTTACCTTACCACAAGACACAACCGAGTAGAGTAATTGGTTACCTTACCACAAGACACAACCGAGTACAGTAATTGGTTACCTTACCACAAGACACAACACAGTTGAGTAATTGGTTACCTTACCACAAGACACAACCGAGTAGAGTAATTGGTTACCTTACCACAAGACACAACCGAGTAGAGTAATTGGTTACCTTACCACAAGACACAACCGAGTTGAGTAATTGGTTACCTTACCACAAGACACAACCGAGTAGAGTAATTGGTTACCTTACCACAAGACACAACAGAGTAGAGTAATTGGTTACCTTACCACAAGACACAACACAGTTTAGTAATTGGTTACCTTACCACAAGACACAACAGAGTAGAGTAATTGGTTACCTTACCACAAGACACAACCAAGTTGAGTAATTGGTTACCTTACCACAAGACTTAACAGAGTTGAGTAATTGGTTACCTTACCACAAGACACAACCGAGTACAGTAATTGGTTACCTTACCACAAGACACAACCAAGTTGAGTAATTGGTTACCTTACCACAAGACTTAACAGAGTTGAGTAATTGGTTACCTTACCACAAGACACAACCGAGTACAGTAATTGGTTACCTTACCACAAGACACAACAGAGTTGAGTAATTGGTTACCTTACCACAAGACACAACACAGTTGAGTAATTGGTTACCTTACCACAAGACACAACCGAGTACAGTAATTGGTTACCTTACCACAAGACACAACAGAGTTGAGTAATTGGTTACCTTACCACAAGATTTAACAGAGTTGAGTAATTGGTTACCTTACCACAAGACACAACCGAGTACAGTAATTGGTTACCTTACCACAAGACACAACAGAGTAGAGTAATTGGTTACCTTACCACAAGACACAACAGAGTAGAGTAATTGGTTACCTTACCACAAGACACAACAGAGTAGAGTAATTGGTTACCTTACTACAAGACACAACAGAGTAGAGTAATTGGTTACCTTACCACAAGACACAACAGAGTTGAGTAATTGGTTACCTTACCACAAGACACAACACAGTTTAGTAATTGGTTACCTTACCACAAGACACAACAGAGTTGAGTAATTGGTTACCTTACCACAAGACACAACAGAGTTGAGTAATTGGTTACCTTACCACAAGACACAACACAGTTTAGTAATTGGTTACCTTACCACAAGACACAACAGAGTTGAGTAATTGGTTACCTTACCACAAGACACAACACAGTTTAGTAATTGGTTACCTTACCACAAGACACAACAGAGTTGAGTAATTGGTTACCTTACCACAAGACACAACAGAGTTGAGTAATTGGTTACCTTACCACAAGACACAACCAAGTTGAGTAATTGGTTACCTTACCACAAGACACAACAGAGTTGAGTAATTGGTTACCTTACCACAAGACACAACAGAGTTGAGTAATTGGTTACCTTACCACAAGACACAACAGAGTTGAGTAATTGGTTACCTTACCACAAGACACAACAGAGTTGAGTAATTGGTTACCTTACCACAAGACACAACACAGTTGAGTAATTGGTTACCTTACCACAAGACACAACAGAGTTGAGTAATTGGTTACCTTACCACAAGACACAACAGAGTTGAATACAATAAATCCTCTTCTGCTCCAAACAAGCACATTTCAAATGCATCATTGTGTGTCTAAAAGTCTAGATACAATTACACAATTAATTTACAAACAATGGAGTTAAAACAGAAGACACCTTGACACTTCTGTTAATGAGAGGTATCACCCTAAGGTCAATGATCTGATGAGTCAACCAACCCTGAACCAGAAACATGTTGATGCCTGCTAGCTATGTGTAGTCGTGAGAACCAGGGTGAAAGTCTCTGTTACTCTACTGAGAACAGCAATCTTGATAAAGTCTTGTGTGTGTGTGTGTGTTTGGTGCAGAAGCATTACCATCCAGGCCAAACATGTGGTTGTAGTCCACACAAACCAGGAAGTCATGGAGGACCGGTTCCTTTCTCCACACAGCATGTTGAAATCATCATCATTAGACCACAACAATGGAAGTTTACTTTAATTAATAACCCGGTGAAGACATTGGCCAAAAACGCATTGGTTTTAACAATAAAATGTACATTTTTTTTAAAGAAAACTTCCATTGACCTACCAAGTTGTTGAATATCTTTCCATCTTCAGTCTACTGCACTATATATGCACCTTAATTGGTTTGAAAGCCAGGAAGCAACAGTATGTATTTGTCTATAAAACAGCACCTCAGACCAGGGCCTCGTTTCCCAGTTTCGATGCAACTTTAAGCATTATGATAATGGTACCAGATGCAACGTTTATTTTTAAGAGTGTTTCCCCAAAACAAGCACATAGTCTCTTAAGTGGATCATTACATCATGCGTTGATAGTACTGAAAGAAAAGCAGCTACGCTCTCGAATCAGCTTTCTCCATTCAAATCGTACCTTTAACGTTAGAATGATTCCACAATACTGACCACGGATCAGCTCCTAGAGAGATATTACCACCTATGGCTGCTTGAGGTGGTTTATTACGCTTACCCAATCATAATGCCGTATATCACAGATTGGGCACATATTGTCACACATCATAAAACACATTGAGGCAGACAGTAGCCTAATCTCAAAAATATAACTCAATTAATTTAACATTACATTGATTTCAATATGATTGAAATAGCCTATATAGGCCCATGAATCCCATGTATATTTGAATGGAGTCATCTCGGTTTTCATTTGAAGCATACGTTTATCCTACCCTTTTTTTTCTAACAATTGCAAATACTTTGGCAACTGTATTTAAAAAAAAAAAACATTATTCTAAAGTTATCGGCAGTCACAGTCCAAACAGATAGCCTAAACATCTTGGTTCGATGTTTAGCGGAGATCTTCTGTGAATAGGGTGACGCGGAAGGGCAACAAAACATCTAACAATGCGCTTTGGCTGTTCTATGAGTGGTCTGGATCACTCGTAGAGGTTTTAAGAGCCACGTTAGGCTACTAACGAAGGCTACGGGAAACACCTCGGCTACTAACAATGATATGTTAATGCTAATGAAGGCTCTGGGAATAGAGGCCCAGAACAGGCTGTAATTATGAATATGTCCTCTGGTTTTAGTGAGTCTGAGAGTTTGATAGGAAAGGAGTAGGTCTCTTGTTTTGTCATTGTGGGGCCGTCTGGCGATGAAAACTGTGAGTGGGCCTTTTCAATGGAGCCACCACAGTGGATGAATCAAGGAAACAATACCATCCTCTTCGCTATGTTTTAAATCCATAATACCCATTCACCACAAGCACATGAACAAACTGTGCATTCTAAGCTGAAGGACAGGCTCCAGTTGTATTCTGTAGCAATTCTGTAGCAGATAGAAAAAAAAGCCTGCCTGAAAAGTATAACTGTTAATGTTGTAAATGATATAGGTCAAATTTAATATTTTGAAACAAACTATGTACTGCGTTAACAGTTTGACACTTTGCTTTTTGGAACACGAATTTGTAGATTTTCATGCCCGGTGTTTTTTTTGTCTGATGTTTAAAAAGTGTTGTAATAGCAGCTTAGTTAGATTGTGTCATTTCGCAGATGCTGTTATCCAGACCAGACAAGGTGGAACACAGATGCCAAGTACAGAGCTAATGTACAGTATTTACTGCTATAGTACACATGGGGAAATTCACTAAACTAAAAAACTATTAGAATGTGATGAGATTTACTGACTGCCCTAACCACGAGGAAATGGTTCTGTTTCAGTACAAGCATGACGCAACAAAACTGCCCAAAAAAATTCCAGGTCACTCTTGTTTTAAGTTTGAAGAATATATATATGAGCTATCAAGATGTACCCGTAAAACCACATTCTTTCAGGAGCTAACAGTTAGACCAGACAGTCATTAGTTTTGTCCATTTTGTATATGTAGAGCTTGAAATAATTTCAAAATACAACAGCAATGTGAAAATCAGCAGCAGAGCTGCCTGTATTTTCTAATCAAAATGTACATGATCGATTTATGAATTATTATTAGGTTCCTACATTTTCTCGAATAGCCTGTTCCTAGGGCCATCATTGAAAATAAGAATTTGTTAGTTAAACTGACTTGCTTAGTTAAATAAAGGTTTAAAAAAAAAAGGAAGAGCTGTTGATATTAAAATTTGAAGAACTCAACACCCTATTCAACTTTTATCAGTTTGATATGAAATTTGTTTGAAATACAAAAAATATAAAATAGGCTATCTAATGACTTATTTTGTTTGGTTTTTCTTCTATCCTGTTAAGACAGAAAATAGTTCGTACTGTTTGTTTCAGACTGCAGACGCTTAGGGGTAATACATATTGGTCATATATCGATCCTACAAACGTTTAGAATCATCTGTAATTCACTATAGAAACTTTAATAACATATTAATTATATTTCAGGAACAAAACGAACATATCTGGTGAATCAATCTGGTGAATCAAAAATAACATGTTCTTTTGAGGCCCGTGAAATTGGGAGCAATTTCCGGGACAAGTGCCCGGTTTTCCCAAAAGCATCTGAAGGCTAAGTTTGTAGTTAGAACCTTCATAGGAGCATCGTTAACTCTCCGAGTTGTTTTCCAAACCGTTGTTACTAGAGGTGCACTTGAAAACGCTTGTTATATACCGCCTGCCTCAGACCACTCATAGAACAGCTAAGTACGGCGTTAGATACATTTTTTATCCCTACTGCGTCACTTTATACACAGAAGAACTCTACTAAACATAGAATCAAGATGTTTACCTGTCTCTCTGTGACCGCGGATAACTTCACAGTGAAGTTGACTACAAATACAACGTTGACAGTGTCTTTGCAATTTTTACAAACAAGCGAAGGATACAAATAGGCTTAAAATGAAAACAGAGATGACTGCATTTAAAGATAAATATCCTGTAGACCTATATACTGTATTTCAATTATATTGAAATCAATTCCATGTTCATTCAATTTAGTTGTATTTTTGCTATTGGCTACTGTATATCATTTTAGTTTCCATATATTTCACGACGTGTAGCCTAAAACATATGCGCAATGATGTGCCACATCTTAATTTGGTGGATTATTATAGGGTAAGCATTAGAATAAACCGCCTCAATATGTGCAACCATAGGTGCTAATATCTCTGTACGAGCTGATCCGTCGTCAGTTTTGTGAAATAATGATAATGCGAATGTATGATTTCAAAGGAGAAAGCTGACCCGAGCGCAGTACTTCCTTTATGTCGATCCTATCAGTATCGACACGTGGCTCAACTACGCAGGTAGCGAACGTTCTCTCTGCGTGGTGTTCTTCAACAGTTGCAGGATCGTTAAAAACAAGTCGTAAGTCTAAATTCCATTTGCTATTGCGAAACTTGGTCCAGTTCAGTCTAAAAAAAAAAAAAAAAAAGTTATTAGGAGGACCACAATACACGTTTACCAAACTATTATTCACTCTGACAACAACTTGGATGTTAAAACGTACGGCAACATACCTCTGTCCTTATAGGTATTCACTGTGTTGTCAAACTATCAAGGACCTTTGAAGGTAGCAACTGGTGCCACTGCGTCACTGACCCTAACCAAGGCCTACTTTGATATTAAAATGTGGAAACATGTTTATGTTTGTATAACTATTTTTTATAAAAGACAGACAATAAATATATTACTTAAACTCGTAGTCACAACGTTGTAATTACACATATTACACATATTGATACTGTTTCCCAATATCGATGGGCCAGTATTGGAACTGTTTCCCAATATCGATGGGCCAGTATTGATACTGTTTCCCAATATCGATGGGCCAGTATTGATACTGAATCCCAATATTGATGGGCCAGTATTGATACAGTTTCCCAATATCGATGGGCCAGTATTGATACTGTTTCCCAATATCGATAGGCCAGTATTGGAACTGTTTCCCAATATCGATGGGCCAGTATTGATACTGATTCCCAATATCGATGGGCCAGTATTGAAACTGTTTCCCAATATCGATGGGCCAGTATTGATACTGTTTCCCAATATTGATGGGCCAGTATTGATACTGAATCCCAATATCGATGGGCCAGTATTGATACTGTTTTCCAATATCGATGGGCCAGTATTGATACTGAATCCCAATATCGATGGGCCAGTATTGATACTGAATCCCAATATCGATGGGCCAGTATTGATACTGATTCCCAATATCGATGGGCCAGTATTGATACTGATTCCCAAAATCGATGGGCCAGTATTGACACTGATTCCCAATATCGATGGGCCAGTATTGAAACTGATTCCCAATATCGATGGGCCAGTATTGACACTGATTCCCAATATCGATGGGCCAGTCTCCGAAGTTCTGACTTTGATCAACGTGGGAAGTTATGTGTGCGCGTTCTCAAGTTCAAAATTCAAGAGATGGGCCTACGAATTTAATGAAGCGCTATTATCGACAATATATCATGGTTATTAGAGGTTCATAGAGGTGTGTGGAGATGCACTGTTAGCCTACTCAACATATATCTACATGGCAAATATCACCCTAATATCACCTGCTGTGTGTGCGTGTGTGTGTGTCCGTATACCACTTCCTTTATACCAGTCGAAGGGGAATTTAAGTCATAGTGTAAATCACTTTCCTGACTGGAACCGCAACATTAAACAGCCGTGGCATGATTCTCTGTCTCTTCCCTCTCTTCTCTTTCTCTCAGTTCATCCCTCCCTTCCCTGTCCTGTTATCAGCTCGTTCACCATTTCATTTCTTTCAAATGAGAATTCAGGGACCCCCAAATTCAAAGCGCGGGTCTTCAAACAACTGAACTGCGGTTTACTTTTCTTCTAACCCAGATCCAATTTGAGATATACGGGGGTTTAGCAATGATGATAAACGGGGGTTTAGCAATGATGATATGGGGGGGTGCAATGAGGCTTTTTGGTGTTTCAGACACAATAGGTATAGATAGTTAATATTCTAGCCTATTTCCTTAACCATTCCCCAACATTTCCCTCCAACGCAAAAAAATAAAAAATAATAATGTGATGAATTCCTGACATGGAAAACGAATATTTGTCAATATGGAAGGAATCATCATCGTCTCACACCTTCCTCATCACCATCATCATCATCATCATCATCCTAATATAAACCGGTGTATCGCGGGAGCTGTAGCTATGCTAATAGCCTGGTGTTGGTTAACACTTAAGAGTGACGTTCCAACGAACTCCTCTGATTTCTGTCTCAATGAGATGGAAAATGAGCCCAGCAAGATGCAGAGTGAGATACTCCAGAGCCTGATGATGTCAGGGTGACATTATAAGTCAGTAAAACAAATGACCCATGGCATTCAATTAAAAGTGTCATGTCCCACACGACTTCTGTTTCCCTTGTTTTATATTTTCGTTCTTAAGTGTTTGAGGAAAGAAAGCCGCCTTGTGTCCCTCCTCGTCGACTTTTATCACTAAATGAAGCATATAAATGACCTGAAAGCGCTTGGCTGCCGGATTTAATAAAATAAAATAAAGAACAATTATCCTCTCTTTTTCTCTGATCTAGCGCTGAAATGAGTCTCGGAGAGATAAGGCAGATTTAATTCATCTCTGGAAGCACCAGAGCTCTCTGTTGTGCTCGAATAAAAACGTCTAGAGGATGAGTTTAAAAGAGATTTAGGGCCTCTATAATTTCAAATCATAATTTCCCCCTCTATTTGAGTTGTTTTGAGGCGGTGAATAACGCTCTGTGTACGGAAACAGACAGGGAGATTTCACCAGCCTGGGTAAAGCAGCGCGCGATGATCACAGTTTGATTAATTGCCATGAAGAGGTCATGAATTAACTTCTAATTGCGCACGCGCTGCATCTCTCCACTTTTACTAAATACGTTTCAGTTTATTATTAACTGACTTAGAGTCATGCTTAATTTTTTTTTTTACAATACAAAAAAAACAAAATATACAAACAGGTAATGTATAAATGTGAAGATATTTGCCTAAATTAAGAGCTCTATTCAATCCGTATCGCGGAAATTCATTGTTACAGCCTGATTGAAATTTAAAGGCAATGTTCCCGCGTTAGCGGATTATGTATTCACGGCAAACGCTGCAGATGTTGGCTCAATAGGAAATTACCTTTAAATTATCAGCACAACGTATTTTTTTCCTTTTTTCCAAGTCAAACAATTAAGGTAACCTAAATATCACAGTCGAATTAAGTAACTCTGATTCACTCGAGTTATAGAATTATTACAAGACCAAATACATCATAATACAGAAAAAAATACACATCATAGCCCTCTTTTATTTAAGTGCTCCTGAAAGTAATTATAATTGTCCAATTTCAAAGTTGAATATGCATGCTTTAGGGTGGCTTGATGTTAAACTTCATATTCGGTTCAATGAAGTATCACCCTCATTTACAGCGCCTGATAAGAGCTAAGACTGTCATAAAAATCTGAAGCTGCCCCCCCCCCCCCTATATTGAATTGCACCTTGGGCAATAGTGCAGAATCGTGAATCTTAACTTCTCCCAGCATATGTTCCTGGCAGATAAGTAAACAATCTGGATGTGAAATGAAAATGTTAATTAATGCAGTAATGTTATTACACCTCGGTGTGCAAATCCTATTCCCTAGTCCTGCGACAATAGGCAGGAGTAGAATCCTATTTCCTAGTCCTGCGACAATAGGCAGGAGTAGAATCCTATTCCCTAGTCCTGCGACAATAGGCAGGAGTAGAATCCTATTCCCTAGTCCTGCGACAATAGGCAGGAGTAGAATCCTATTCCCTAGTCCTGCGACAATAGGCAGGAGTAGAATCCTATTCCCTAGTCCTGCGACAATAGGCAGGAGTAGAATCCTATTCCCTAGTCCTGCGACAATAGGCAGGAGTAGAATCCTATTCCCTAGTCCTGCGACAATAGGCAGGAGTAGAATCCTATTCCCTAGTCCTGCGACAATAGGCAGGAGTAGAATCCTATTCCCTAGTCCTGCGACAATAGGCAGGAGTAGAATCCTATTCCCTAGTCCTGCGACAATAGGCAGGAGTAGAATCCTATTCCCTAGTCCTGCGACAATAGGCAGGAGTAGAATCCTATTCCCTAGTCCTGCGACAATAGGCAGGAGTAGAATTCCAATCCTCGGTTTGCTTGGAGTCTCAGCCCAATTCTTTTGAAAGCTTGTTTCCTTTTGAGTCCAAATTAGAACAATTGCTAAATGTCAGACACATTTTTCAATTAGAAACAAAATACTAAATCTTTGCGTCCGCCGCAAGATTATATTCTATCAGACGTTTCAACGGTAATTGCAGCAGTTGGAGCTCTGTTTTGTCATAGCAAGTTGCTACATGTTTAGCTACGACATGTAAAGCTGATGATACGATGTGTTTTGGCATCAAAAAGTGATCATATTCTCTAATCTTTCTTTGAATTTCATATGCACTCCGAGAATAATGGATGTGTGTAATGAAGCAAAATTAAATCACATCAGGGGTGAGTGAATGAAATAGCCCTATGAATTTGGAGAACACACACACACACACACACACACTTGTTTGTTTATGTAAAATCAAAACATAACAAACACTTCTTTACCCATAACAGCTAGCCTAATGTTAAAACCTCGGGTACAGTGTAAAACAGTTTTAGGGGAAGGCCTAAATTAATGTGATGAATGTGTCAAATCCGGGAACATATCAGTGCTCTTGAGACTTGAGTCATATTTGTCCATTTAAATCTGTAGCCTATAATATTATCCCATAAAGTATGTTCAACATTTTAGCCTGTTGTTCTATTAAATGTGCGTTCTTTATTTTTGTTTAAATTAAAACGAACACCTTCTCGATGTGCTTTAGCAAGTCAGTCAAACAGGTCTGACGAGCGGAATCCCTGAAGGGAGGCCTCATCCTCTCCGCTCAGTCGGAACATCAAAGACTATTCTGTCGGTTCATTTCAGTGTCACTAAAGAGTACCTCAACACCTTAACGCAGAGAACATGTTTGTAACCTGTTTAGAACGCAGGCACCGCACCTAAAAGTGCAAAAGCTATTACGTTGAAAGTTGAATTAAATAAGTTTGACAGCTTGACAGCAACATACAAATACATCGGTCAGGATTTCAATAAGGATCCAATTCTGACATACTAAAGGCATAAGATAATATGTCAGGCTACTATCTCTGTAATTCTAAACAGGTAATATAACCTAGTAATTTGTGTATAGCTGTGATAATAACATCAGCCATAATGTTAGGGCTGTGGCTAGAGGCGGACTGAAATAGCCTACGTGTTGAGCAACGCGTTTGGCAATATGAGCTTTGATGGCAACATATTAGCAACACTATTGGAAGTGACAGGCCAGTCAGTCCGAGTTAAAGCTATCCTACATCAGGATGAGCCAATACTGTCATGCTACTGCTATAGAACCCGATAGAGACTGATTATAGCCTGTTTACTGCTATAGAGCCCGATAGAGACTGATTATAGCCTGGTTAGTGCTATAGAGCCCAATATAGACTGATTATAGCCTGGTTAGTGCTATAGAGCCCGTTAGAGACTGATTATAGCCTGGTTACTGCAATAGAGCCCGTTAGAGACTGATTATAGCCTGGTTAGTGCTATAGAGCCCGTTAGAGACTGATTATAGCCTGGTTACTGCAATAGAGCCCGTTAGAGACTGATTATAGCCTGGTTACTGCAATAGAGCCCAATAGAGGCTGGTTGTAGACTGGTGATTTCACAAGGCCAAAATTAGATCACTGATTATTTCACAAAATATTTCAAACTTGAACCTAGCCCGCCTATAGGCCTCTGCTTGCTTTTATTTAGAGGCCTAATCATTTGTTTTGTTATTGTTGTTTTGTTGTTGTCATTATTAATAGTGTTTTTCTTGTTGCAAAATATTGTAAATTGTATTGCTAAACAATGAATAATTTATTAAGTGATTTTAACTATACGTATACATTTCAATGAACAGGCTATCCCTAGTTTATGGTTTCTGTAACGCGGACTTGCCTTCTGTTTGCCTAAAGGTCTAGGCTACGTTTAATCGTTTATCGTTGAATTCTTCTATTGGTCCCTAAAGAGTAGGCCTAAACGCCACGCGTTGTCAGCACTATCTCACATCTCCTCATTCGTTCCAGATGGCCAGCTGCTACGCGCAAGAAACGTCACCTCAATCAAACGACGCTGATTAGAGCGATAATGATCATTAGGAGAGTATGCTGAAGGTAGTATGCTTTGTTTCCTCATCTTTTTTTTTTTTTGCCGAATCTTCTATTTGCAGTAGGTATAACTGTAGTGAAATCCATTGTAATTAATCCCCCCCAAAAAATGACCCATACATGCACATTTACTGTCTTATTTGCTATGGCTCGCAGCCTGGGTGTAGGGTAATACAATGTAATGATATATGTCAAATGGCTAAACCACCATTTAAAAAAATATATATATATTGAGGTTGGTCAAATAACAAATTGAATATAGTATTAATATTCCAAAAATATTTTGATAAATATTATTCTTAAATGTGTTGTTGTCCTCTGATGCCTACCACATTGACACATTGGGTTAACTCAACCAGACTGGCTTAACTCAACCAGACCGGGTTAACTCAACCAGACCGGGTTAACTCAACCAGACCGGGTTAACTCAACCAGACCGGGTTGTGCTGCACCTTCCAATGACACGCTACTGCAATATAACCATACAGGAATTTAATATTTTCTAAGACAGATTGTCCTTTATTCAAAAAGTCTTAGCTCGGCAGATGAACAAAGAACCGAGGTATCACCCTTCAAGATACATTTTCCTTACCATAACATGACAGGTTTTACATTAAAAAATACAACATTAACTGCTTATAACTTCAAATAAGAAGTTATTCCTCAAAAACAAAAACAAAAATGACGTGTGACTATTAGCACTGAACCACAGGAAAAAAATTGAAAATGAAACATTATTAAATTATAAGGATTTTTTCATTTGTTATTTTAAATAGACTGTCTAGTTATGTACCAGTTCGGTCCATAGAAACAATATAACCCGTATATTTATTAACTCAGAGGTCCTTAATTTTGACCCTATCATACCAGCTGAAATTCAGAGTGCCAAAATGCAACACATTATACAGGAAACAAGAAGGCTATCGTAAATTTGTGCAAGCCAAATTTGGAAAAATAAGATTATCATAATCATATCAATAATAATTAAAACAAAATTATCATAGCATCAAGATGTACATAATAAATAAAGTTAAAGGCCTCCTTTTCCGGTAGCCATTAATAAACGTTATAACATTTACACTAATTCTTACAGTTCACAGGGCACCTGCCGTACATAGTTCCGTCCCAGTTCCACGACGAGGTCAGGAACCAACGTCTTGTTCAGATCTCGTGAAAAGTTTTCGCCCGTTTCGCTCTTAAGTCCACGGGCCTTTATACTTGTAATTTCTCTCTTTTTTGGGGGGGGGGGGGGGGGGGGGGGGGGGCGAACTGTTCTGTCCATATAACCTATACATGCATTGCTGTTACTTGTTTAAACAGAAAGTCAGTCAGTCTGTCTGGCGCGTTACATAGCAGTGGCATGTGTTGATGAATATGGGTCTATCCCACTCTTGGTCATACCTGGAAAAAGTATGTAGGCAACCGGGGGCTGTAAACTCGACGCCGACCAGGCGGTACAGTTACACGGAACCACGTACCCCGGGTTTGTGGGCGACGGGTGGGTGTGGGTGTGCTGGCTGGGGCAACCCAAACTGCCGAAGGCGCCGTTCTGGTATCCCAACGAGCCGTAACCCAAACTGCTGGTGGTCATGGTGTGGGGCATCTCTGTCATCTTCTGGATAGCGCTGGAGGTGAACTGGCTCGGGTCGAGGAACGAGTAAGGTACCGAGGTCGGGGGCATGAATGCCCTGACTTTCTCTGATGCGCTCAACAGAGAGTCCGAGGCTGAGAGTCCTTTCAAGTGATCCGTGTCCCCAAGGTAAGGCAAAGGGAACACATACCTGTCCTTCTTCAGTAGATTCTTGGGTTTACGTCTGGGTCTGTATTTATAGTCTGGATGTTCTTTCATGTGCTGTGCTCGCAGCCTCTTCGCTTCGTCGATGTAAGGACGCTTTTCGGATTCAGAGAGCAGCTTCCACTCCGCGCCAAGTCTTTTGCTGATTTCTGAGTTATGCATTTTGGGATTCTCTTGTGCCATTTTCCTCCTCTGGCCGCGGGACCAGACCATGAACGCATTCATTGGCCTCTTGATATGATCTACAGGCTTTGACATTTTTAAAGAGTGTGCCTTTTATCCCCAATTAAAAGTAACGTGGAAAAAGTTCTAAAAACCAACCGAGGGAGAAAAAAAAATATTCACCTGTCTTGCTGGCAGACACAGATCATGCCAGTTCTCGAATGCTTGAGACGAAGTCGGAAAACAGCATCAATAAAAATCCACACTGTCCAATTTCTCCGGAGTTAAGAAATCGTTCGCTAAGTCCAGCTATGTATACTTTCTTTTTCAAAAAACCGTGGTAGGTAGGCTATAAGGTGGAAAACAGCAACACGCATGAAAATCCACCGAGGTGAAAGCAAAGTTCCGCGGTCGAAGAGTCATAAAGTGTTGTGTTTTTTCTTAGAGATTTCCCGCCTTGCAAAGCACCTGGTTTGGAAATGAGGGGAAGCGCGTGAATGAGAGCCAAAAGCGGTGAAGTTCAAAGGCTGGGCTGGTTTGGTCTGCACGCATCTGACATAATCACAGGGCGTTCACTCGCCAACCTGAGCACCCAATCAGCACACAGAGACCGGCATAATACCTTTACGAAAATATGTATATTACTACATAAACAAAGATTGGGGAGGAAAAAGGGGGATACTCTTTCCCTCCCAGAATCCATTTAGTTGAAACGTTACAAACATACACCTTCAACCTTTTAGCAATAAAACCTGACTCCTGTTAATCCGAAAGAATGAAGTAAGGGAGCATGTTATGGTATAGCAGGATGGCTTGCAAATTAAGTAGGTTATTATTTTTTTTACAGCTAAAACCTTGAAAGGAGTAATATGAATTTAGAAATGTTATTCAATAGATTTCATATCACTGGTAAAACACACGGTGTCTTTATTCAGTTATGTGTGTTGATTTTAAATATTGTCCATACTATGAAAATCATGTACAAAGGTGAATATAATTTCATATGGCCCTTTTCCTCACTTTTATCAATATGAGGTTAGGTTTTGTATGATTGAGTGTGTGTGTGTGTGTGTTTGTGTGGGAGGGGGGGGGGGGGGGGGGGGTGGATAGAGGTGGATTATTCATTATTAAATCAATACATTTATCTGAAACAGTAGTCTACAAATTTAAACCAACACAAAATAATACTTTTCAAAAATACAACATAGCTACACAAGTACTCCCCCTGTAAATATGTTCCCGTTCCGTGTTATTAGACGTACAATATCCTCAGGCCAATATTTATTAAACGGAACGATTGTCCAACGATCCCATGGGAGCCTGATTGGAGCTGTTTAGTCGCTGTATAATATCAGAGCAAAGCGGCCACATAATAACATGTATATGCACCATTTATTTATAGTTAGAAATTATTCAAGCTAGCCAACTGCAGCTGATGCACCAATAACACATACTGCGTACATACCCTAAAATAATTCTGAATGTGATTTTAATAAATTAAAGAAAATACAAAGTCATTTTAGAAAAGCTTTAACATCTTTGTATACACATCATGTAAAACATGACTTTGTAATAATTATGCTTTATTTGATTCCAGGGAATAGACTCCAAACATGCTTGAAATATTTTCCATGCATAGGCTACAATACAATTCATAACACTCAAAGCTATATATTATTATTTTGTATTTATCCCATCAAGCTAACACATTAAAATGTTCACTGTTAAATTATGACTTTTTATCAGGGTGGTTAGTGTAGTGACATGCAGAGTGAGTTTTAACATGCAAATTATTCAGTCTGTTTATAAGGATCGCTGCTTTAATATCCCCCAGGCTAAGCGAGTCTGATATATGACTTCTTCACTGGTGATTATTAAATGAAATGTTTGTAGAATTACCAGCCAGAGTGGCTCTCGCACAGCGCCATAACAATATTAGTATGAAGATAGGCTATCAAAACAACAGATGTCTTTGAATGTACGTTAAATATTACATGGTGTTTTTTTGTTGTTGTAAACTATAACTAAATACTTATAGAAATATTATATTTCAACGTAAAATATGATTGTAAATATGATTTTAATAAATGTATGTTTTGCTAGTCTATGTCAAAATGTTCAGTTCCATCAGCATAATCGTTTGAAATGAGCCGTTTCAGAAAGTTTATTGAGCGGAGCAAAAATAAGTCGGTACATAAAGACGTAGGCAGGTAATTTCTCCAAAACACACAAGACTACTTCAGTTTTTCTCAACGGTCACACTTTATTTTTCTCCTCTACTGTCATCCTCAGCAGGGATGCTACCCATCACATCAGTGGTGTCCGTCCGTCCGGCCAAGATCGATTGATCTCTCGCTCTCTCTTTCTCGGCCATCTCAGCTTGACACATGCTGCTATTCTGTGTTGTCTCTCTCGCCAGACCAGTGTCAATACCTATAGGTGACGCACAAGGAATATTTTTAAAAAACACCTACAAACGCAGGCTACAAAATACTGGTAGGCCAAATTGTGAAATGAATGAAAAGTATTGTGTACTTGATAATGATGGCAGGCTGGTGCAGTATCTATTTAGTGTTCACGTCCCATTGCCTATCTGCTCCCTCCACTCCATTTCCATCTACTTTTCTCCCCAGCGCTCTGAGAGGAGAGCAGTGCATGAAGCTTGAAATCCGGGAGCACATCAAAGCGCTATGAACATCAATTCCACCGGGAATTAACAGACATTATTCGGGCATATATAACGTCCAATTTAAAAGTGGAGACAATGTAATGTAGTCTTATATTGAGTAAGATATGTGAAATGACTGAAATCAGTCACCACAGAAGTGTCAAGCAAGAGGGGCAAGCCTACAATAGCCTAAAGCATGGGAATATACCATATGAGGTTTTCCTTGTGTGTGATAAAGGTAAGCTCCCCTAAGGTAAAATATTCCTCTCCTGAACTGCATGCTTGAAAACTCACAGGCTACTAAGGCGCGTTCACGCACGCGTTGTTCTTGGGCTACTGTATGATATTTCTTTATTACATTTCACCATTTCTAACCCCATCGTAAAGGAACGATTAATTAATCGTTGGCAAAATACATCGTTGCGTAAATCTATGTCATGTGTCTCACATTTCCCTGCTCAAATGCATCTTAACAGATTTGTGACGTCGCCTTCAGACTCCATATACGATGAGATGGTTCCAAACAAGATAATCTTAGAGACTGCATGAGATCTCATTCACCTATATGATATGTAAGGTCTACTTCAGTGTGTAAGGCTGTTTAAATGCTGTTGTATTTATCTGTTTAACCTTATTTCTGTAAAGCTTGGGGCTTAGAAGCACTGCTAAATTTACAGACAACCCAAGCTGATGAGTGCATGCAAAATATATTGGACAGGACGTTTATTCCATAAGCTTAACAAAATACAAATGTTGTAAAAATAGCTAACATTATTTATACATATAGTAAAAAAAAATAATACATTACTTTACTTTATAAAGAACTATTACTAGAAGTTTTTGTGTGCTGGCATCGAGGAGCTTCCTCCTTCCTTTCCGTGGGGTGTTGCTGTCAAGTCCAACCCCCAGCCTAGGCAACACACACACACACACACACACACACACACACACACACACACACACACACACACACACACACACACACACACACACACACACACACACACACACACACACACACACACACACACACACACACACACACACAAAACATACTGAACTATAGAACCTACGTTAGTCGAAGAAAAATATGTCCATCCACCTTCCATTATAATGTGAATGGGAAGCTAACAGACATACCGAGGCGCTGTTACCGAGGGATCCAGCGGAGTACATTGAGGTAAGCTCCCCCACCGTAACTGTCCATGGTTCTGAAGCGGTAAGTGGCTTTCTTTGCTGTGGAAACTTGCGTCCCCCCCCGTCAAAACTCCTAAAAACCCGGGTTGACATTTCAATGCCTTTTATTTTATTTCCATCCTACTTAGTGCTGGTTCTTGGATGACAGGCTGGTGGGAACCGCAAGAGCCCATAGATTGTGGATAAAGTGTCCAACTCCATATAACTTTATAATATGTTGGATGTTTTCTTAATTCAAAATTCACCCTTAAAGAGTACCCACAGGAAGTCTTGTGATAGTAAGATTTTAGAAGAAATGACAGAAGCTACTGTACAAAAAAAAATCCTGCACAAATTTAGCCCAAATACTTTATACAGACAAAAATCAAGGATGGTGGAAGAACATTGTAAGTCCATTTTTGCACAAGTGTCACTGTGTATTGCCTAGTAACTTCTTTGTCATGATATTTACTACCACATAGTGTCCATCTTATAGCTGAGCTATAGCAGTTAGCTAGTAGTCACAGGCTAATAATGAAAGTATATATTTTGGCCAAAAGGAAAGCACATGAAAGCACACAACACACATTACAAATGTGATTGGTCCTCACCCAGTTAGCACATTTGGTTCCTTGGATGTTGTGGGAAGGTATGTTTTTGGTTTCATATTGGTTGTGGGAACGAAGCCCTGACCTGTAAAACGGAACGTTTTTTAAACGTTCTGAGAACAGAAGTGACATTTTCACCTGTTCTGAGAACATTTATTTATAGGTTACAGGGAGGTTCTGAAAATGTTTTACTCTGGTTCCTTGAAAGTTTTCCTGGGAGGTTTAATTAATGCTTGGAGAACAGAAATTATACATTATTTGGAGGTTTTTGAATACCTTCCTTAAAACTTTTACTGAATGTTTCAATAAGACTTTTAATAACACCGCTAGCTTATTTTATGGTTAACTTTTCTGTGTATTCAAACAGACCCCATTTCAAAGGAAACAATCACTCATTAAGATCAGGTGTGGCCAATTAGTGGGTGCAGCCAACACACCTAAACACACTTAACATGATAGAGGATAGAAAGACTTTTGTTAATGCTGAGCACAGAACGTATATGTTAAAAAAAAAAACATTCTCTAAATGTTACTTACGTTTTCTTGTGGTTTTTATGAATAGTTGTCTTAATGTTCTCGGAACAATTTGAGAACATTACTTTAAACAGAACAATGAGGAAAACTGTAGTAAACGTTATGTTGAATGAAATTCCCACAGAATAACGTTTTTTCTTAACGTTCTCTGAACTATTTGAGAACATTCCTAGAACATGACCCAAATCTAAATGAACTGTAACCATATTTAATCTTTTAGAAAATTTTCTGTTGAAGTAATAAAATACCAAGAAAATAACGTTTTTCTGTCAAGTTCCTTAAATGTTCTGAGAATGTTCAAAAGCCAAGCAACTATCCTGCACCATACTGAGAAAGTTGTATGCAAAAATAACCATGGGACAACCACGCTCTCACCAAGCACCTAAAAACATATGGTTCTCAGAATGTTATATGCTTGCTGGGCAGTCTGAGAGACATTTACAATTAGTGTATTTCTGTAGAGCTTGCAGAATGTGAAAGACAACAACATTCTGGAAAATTTCAGCAAACTTTCTGATGTCCCAGAAGCACACGGTTGAGGAGATGATCAGACCCCAGCCTCCCATTCACCCTGTCTACAGTACTTACTTTAGGCATCCCAAATGACACCTTATTCACTATGGGCCCTGGTCAAAAGTTGTGCACTATATAGGGAATATAGGGTTCCATTTGGAATGCACCCAGTCTATAGTACATACTGTATGTATGTACACCCTCCACCCCTTCTATACACACTTCCTGTTTTTCCTGTATTTAAATTCTGACAGTTTGTTCTGTCCAGAGCTGTTGGTTCCATCATTCTGTGTTTGTTCTGTCCAGGGCTGTTGGTGCCATCATTCTCTACTGAGGAAAATTGATTTTCTGTCAGCTGTCACAGCGTCCACAATTCTGGAACTCCTACCAAAATACTATATATTAACCAAAATTATGTTTTTGGAAATGTCATTGGCCTCTACCGTACCATATGATGCTTCTAGAACAGATGAGGTGATGAGAATGATACCCCCCCCCCCCCACCAAAGACTTCTGTCCCAAATGACACCCTATTCCCAAATCTAGTGCACTCAATCTAGTGCACTACTTTTGACCAGGGCCCATAGGGAATAGGGTGCCATTTGGGACACATCCTAGGTCCCCTTCACCAGTCTAGGAAAGGGTTCCAGACATGGCACCTCAGTCCTTATATATTGCCACTTGTGAGATCAACTCACGCTAGCTCATTTCTGAGTATCAATCAACGATAATCAATAAAAGGAGGAGTAATCAGCAAAAGAGCAATGAGTAGTGTGGCCAGATATATCGCCAACAAGAGACAGGTAAAATAAAACCCACAATCCTCACGGTCAAATCATCTTTTACAATATGATATTTCATTGAGGAGTGGAATACAAAAAAAAAATCTTTCATAGCTTTAGACTAAAAGCTTCAATTCTATCTTGTGTGAAGACTGTAGATGGGCTGAAAGGGTAGACACTAGACTCACACGGTGAAGAATGTGATTGAATGAAATAAAAACAGAGTTGAAATTAAAAAAAGAGGTTCAAGCCTTTCATTGGGATGATAATGAAAAGGATGGGGGCAATACTTCAGAGACCGGGAGGCCCACATCACACAATTATACAATACAATTAGGATTAGAGGGTCCAGGCGCAGATAACAGGAGATAGGGATAAATTATCACCAAAGAGAAAGATGTGACTCTGACTCTGACCTTCATTAAGAGAAAGACCAGCCTCACTCAGAGCTGGCCTCCCTAACAGGGGAATCTAAGACTCAGAGTCAGGGCTGGACTACCTAATGGGGGAATCTAAGTCTCAGAGTCTGGGCTGGACTACCTAATGGGGGAATCTAAGTCTCAAAGTCTGGGCTGGACTACCTAATGGGGGAATCTAAGTCTCAAAGTCTGGGCTGGACTACCTAATGGGGGAATCTAAGTCTCAGAGTCAGGGCTGGCCTACCTAATGGGGGAATCTAAGACTCAGAGTCAGGGCTGGACTACCTAATGGAGGAATCTAAGTCTCAGAGTCAGGGCTGACCTACCTAACAGGGGAATCTAAGTCTCAGAGTCAGGGCTGACCTACCTAATGGGGGAATCTATGTCTCAGGGCTGGCCTACCTAATGGGGGAATCTAAGTCTCAGGGCTAGCCTACCTTACAGGGGAATCTATAGACAGAGTCACTACTGGCTTACCTAATGGGGGAATCGAAGGCTCAGAGTCAGGGCTGGACTACCTAAAAGGGGAATATAAGACCAGAGTCAAGGCTGGACTACCTAACAGGGATACCTATAGACAGAGTCAGGGCTGGACTACCTAACAGGGGTACCTATAGACAGAGTCAGGGCTGACCTACCTAACAGGGGTACCTATAGACAGAGTCAGGGCTGGACTACCTAACAGGGGTACCTATAGACAGAGTCAGGGCTGGACTACCTAACAGGGGTACCTATAGACAGAGTCAAGGCTGGACTACCTAACAGGGGTACCTATAGACAGAGCCAGGGCTGGACTACCTAACAGGAGTACCTATAGACAGAGTCAGGGCTGGACTACCTAACAGGGGTACCTATAGACAGAGTCAGGGCTGGACTACCTAACAGGGGTACCTATAGACAGAGTCAGGGCTGGACTACCTAACAGGGGTACCTATAGACAGAGTCAAGGCTGGACTACCTAACAGGGGTACCTATAGACAGAGTCAGGGCTGGACTACCTAACAGGGGTACCTATAGACAGAGTCAGGGCTGGACTACCTAACAGGGGTACCTATAGACAGAGTCAGGGCTGGACTACCTAACAGGGGTACCTATAGACAGAGTCAGGGCTGGACTACCTAACAGGGGTACCTATAGACAGAGTCAGGGCTGGACTACCTAACAGGGGTACCTATAGACAGAGTCAGGGCTGACCAATGTAACAGGGGAATTTCAGCTCCTCACAGTACGCTAAGACTACCAGATAACATTTAATAATGTGTAACAAGAGCTCTTTTTTTGATGCTTATGACAAATATACAGTAATAATGATATAATGTAGAGAGAAAATATGATACATTTTGTTAAAGAACCCCCCCCCCCCCAATTTTTTTTTTGCATGTGGTCCAATTGTGCTGATTCATAATGATAGTGATGAAGTATCAATAAAAAAGTCTGTAGAGTACACGGCATCGTGTCTAAACAGTCCTCTCAACCCTTTTCCTTACTCACCTCCTACAGGTCTGTTTGTTCTTTAGTGGTGCGGGGCCACAAGGAAGACGGTGGACGACGGTGGGAACCGGAAGAAGCCTAATGCCATGACTTAATGTCGTGACCCAATGCTGTACTGTATTTAAACACGTCACGGCTGTGTGACTGATCAAGAAGACCGCCAAACGTTCCTGTTGTCGTCTAACCTAAGGTCTTGTCTATTAACACAAACTTGTTTTACACCATAATGTGATTAGATATATATATACCGTGTATAGCAATATAGCTACGCTATGATGACATTCAGCTTCTTCTCTGTCTGTAGCAACCTTCCAGACGGTGGCCGATGTAAGAGAGTAGAGAGACCCTTAGTGGACTGGTGGAGTGGCTGCATGCCTGGCTGACTGGCTGGCCTGTTCTCTCTGTAGTGCTGGCTGAGGCTGGATCATAGGTACAGTATGCACAAACATAAAGGGCAACGATGAAAGTGAGGCAATTAAAAGATCTGAAAGCTTTTGAAGGCAGATAAATTGATTTAGATGTGAAACTCAAATAAATAAACACTTTCGGGTATCAGGAGTTGAATTAATTTTCCTCCCAAGAGATTCGGTTATAATATTGTGAGATATCAGTTTTCATTTTCCTTTACCACTTTTTATTGTCTCTCAATAGGACCCGGCAGTTCAAAAGACACAGCTCTATTTGGCTTCCTATTGGAGTTTCGTTCAGAGACGCTTTTCTAACCATTCTGCTTTTGAAATGTTTTGCGGTCTGTTGTTGGGAGATGAAAAAACGGGGCGCTTTTCATTCCTTAACCTTTCTTTATTTCACTTGTCTTTTTATACATGTATGGATTTGTTATTCTAAACAATAGTAGCATTTTCTGTGTTCTCGTTGTACATACTGTGGCCATAATTAATGTCATTGACTGGACAGTCAATGATGACCACTGCTTTCAGCATTCCAGCAAGGATTGTTTTAAGGTGGAGATCTGGTTCTTCTGTTGTAGTCATGCTCAATGCTCTTGGTTGGTCATCAATCAACAAGATAATAAAAAATAAAAAACATGCTTATTTTATTTCATAATATACACCATTTAAAACAGGACCAACTCTATTCACAACAGTATTCAGTTGGTAACAGACATTCAGTAAATACTAGGAATAGATTGTCCACCATCTATGTGTTATCCAGACAGAAAAGAGAAATAATCAAAATAACATTTTGATTTAAAGTGTCTGAGCCTTTCAGAAACCTTTCAATATATAAATTCAAACAATACTTTAAAACCATTTAAATATAACACATAGGAAAGTTGTGCTGGACTATGGTAGATGAAGAATCAATCTTTTTAGACTGTTAGAGTATTTGGTATCTGGTCAATATATTAGTGTATTATGTCTGTTTGTAACAGTGTGTTTTATGTGAACATGTGATCGTATTATAAATTGTATTTTAATGTTTAAGGACTCTTGGACGATTAGTCCAAATGAGGACTAAAAGAGATCCTAATAAAATCTAAATCAAATCAGTAGACTGTGTTACTGTGTTACTGTGTTACGTGGACCCTACATGTCTTGTTAATACCCTCAGAATAATGTCTCACTTGCTAGATGTCACCTGGTAGTATGTTACCCCTGGTATTATGATACACCTGGTAGGTGTCTCCTGGTAGTATGTTACACCTGGTAGATGTCTCCTGGTAGTATGTTACACCTGGTAGATGTCTCCTGGTAGTATGTTACACCTGGTAGTATGTTACCCCTGGTATTGTATTACACCTGGTAGGTGTCTCCTGGTAGTATGTTACACCTGGTAGTATGTTTCACCTGGTAGTATGTTACACCTGGTAGGTGTCTCCTGGTAGTATGTTACACCTGGTAGGTGTCTCCTGGTAGTATGTTTCACCTGGTAGTATGTCTCACCTGGTAGTATGTTACACCTGGTAGTATGTTACACCTGGTAGTATGTTACACCTGGTAGTATGTTACACCTGGTAGGTGTCTCCTGGTAGTATGTTACACCTGGTAGTATGTTTCACCTGGTAGTATGTTACACCTGGTAGGTGTCTCCTGGTAGTATGTTACACCTGGTAGGTGTCTCCTGGTAGTATGTTACACCTGGTAGGTGTCTCCTGGTAGTATGTTACACCTGGTATTGTATTACACCTGGTAGGTGTCTCCTGGTAGTATGTTACCCCTGGTATTGTATTACACCTGGTAGGTGTCTCCTGGTATTGTATTACACCTGGTAGGTGTCTCCTGGTAGTATGTTTCACCTGGTAGGTGTCTCCTGGTAGTATATTTCACCTGGTAGGTGTCTCCTGGTAGTATGTTACCCCTGGTATTGTATTACACGTGGTAGGTGTCTCCTGGTATTGTATTACACCTGGTAGGTGTCTCCTGGTAGTATGTTTCACCTGGTAGGTGTCTCCTGGTAGTATGTTTCACCTGGTAGTATGTTTCACCTGGTAGGTGTCTCCTGGTAGTATGTTTCACCTGGTAGTATGTTTCACCTGGTTGTATGTTACACCTGGTAGGTGTCTCCTGGTAGTATGTTTTACCTGGTAGTATGTTTCACCTGGTAGGTGTCTCCTGGTAGTATGTTACACGTGGTATTATGTTACACCTGGTAGGTGTCTCCTGGTAGTATGTTAGACCTGGTAGGTGTCTCCTGGTAGTATGTTTCACCTGGTAGGTGTCTCCTGGTAGTATGTTACACGTGGTATTATGTTACACCTGGTAGGTGTCTCCTGGTAGTATGTTACACGTGGTATTATGTTAGACCTGGTAGGTGTCTCCTGGTAGTATGTTACACCTGGTATTATGTTTCACCTGGTAGGTGTCTCCTGGTAGTATGGTTCACCTGGTAGGTGTCTCCTGGTAGTATGGTTCACCTGGTAGGTGTCTCCTGGTAGTATGGTTCAGTCTTATTGACAGGGAAACAAAATATGACCAAATAATCAGAACTCAGGATGGGCTGAGGCCTCTCTCTCTCTGGTCTACACCCAAGACCATCATTCAAAATCAATACCCATATCGCTCTCTTTCGCTTGACCCCCCCCCCCCCCCCTCCCCCCTCTGTCTTTCTACTCTCTCTCTCTCTCTCTCTTGAATCTAGGGTCCATTGTAGGCTGTCAAACAAAAGCTTTTTTTATCACAGGCTCCTAATGTAACACCCCTACTCCCTCCCTCCCTCCCCCTCTTGGCCACCAACTCCTTCCTCTCTTCTTTTCTCATTCGTTTATTCCGCTGTGTGTGGAAATAGGCCGAGCAACAATTAATTTCAGAGTGAATTCAGTCCGGATCTATTACCCTCTCTGCCTTATAGTGCTCTAATGGAAATCTATTTCACTTCTCCATTGTGTCCAATATAATTTAATGCCCATTTTTATTAATGGCCTGAAATAATTACGGAATCCTTTTGTGATTCTTGAGTATGTTTCATTTAATTGTGTAATAAATGTCTAATCAAGGTTCCAATCTGAAGCCATTATGGCATTAAAATTAACAATTATGCCACAAATGTCTTGGTGAATGCGTCGGGGTCTATAGAAATCGCTGCTGATAACAAGACACTATAAATCATTCATGAGAATTTCTTTTTTGGAAGAAAAGAGATAGGAGGATGGGAGGGAGAGAAGAGAAGAAAGATAGGAGGATGGGAGGGAGAGAAGAGAAGAACGTGGGGGAAGAAAAAAGGAGAAGAAAGAGGGGAGAGTTGATCTTTTCTTCCATTGAAAAAGCAGGGGATGGCCAAAAGATAGGGGATTTTAAAACTGTGTCACCCTCTCCACTTCCTTTCTTCTCCGGTCTCTCTCTATCTCCCTTTAATTTGCCTTCCTCTTTATTTTTGAAGTGACAGATTTCACTTTGGGAATTCATTAACCGTAAAACTCGGACGATAAAATATCTATCAGCCTCTGTGGCCGGTTCCTTTTCTAAGCCGCGTGGCTGGCACCCCGTTTCGCCGTGCTGGGTGACCGAAGGCAATTAACGAAGCTTCGCTGTCAGCCCCCCCCCCCCCCCCCCCCGCCACTCTCTTTCTCTCTATGCCTCTCTCTTTCTTTCTCTGTCTACCTCCATGTCTCCCTCTCTTTCTCTCCATCTCTCTCTCTCCACCTCTCTCTCTCCCTCTCTCTCTCTCTCTCTCTCTCTCCCTCCGACAGCCGCCCTCACAACCCATACACCAACGGGAAGGGTGCTCAACCTACCAGCAAGAATTGTTTTCTTAGTTGCCAAGTATCCACATTTCACGGTGTGGGAGAACTCCACCCGCCTCCAGAAAGCCTTGTGTCAGTTCCTCTGTGTCACTTCCAAGCTAATATTCTACAATTGGTTTTGGTGAATCTATTATAATGGGCCTGCTGAATGTTTTGGTGAATCTATTCTAATGGGCCGGCTGAATGTTTTGGTGAATCTATTATAATGGGCCGGCTGAAGGTTTTGGTGAATCTATTCTAATGGGCCGGCTGAAGGTTTTGGTGAATCTGTTCTAATGGGCCGGCTGAATGTTTTGGTGAATCTGTTCTAATGGGCCGGCTGAAGGTTTTGGTGAATCTATTCTAATGGGCCGGCTGAATGTTTTGGTGAATCTATTATAATGGGCCGGCTGAATGTTTTGGTGAATCTATTCTAATGGGCCGGCTGAAGGTTTTGGTGTATCTATTCTAATGGGCCGGCTGAATGTTTTGGTGAATCTGTTCTAATGGGCCGGCTGAAGGTTTTGGTGAATCTATTCTAATGGGCCGGCTGAAGGTTTTGGTGAATCTGTTCTAATGGGCCGGTCTTCTCTGTTCTCTATTACTGTACCATGTACTGTCTGTACCAGTTTACATTTTTTCACACTTTTTTTTAGATTTAGTCTGGTCTTAGTCATTTTGACAAAAATATCATCATCTTGGTCACATTTTTGTCAGTTGAATAATGATTTAGTGTAGTTGTTGTCAAAATGACGAAAAGAGTGAGCCTTTTTAGTCAAATAAATGCCCTTTCATTTTAGTCACATTTTAGTCACATCACATTTATATTGCCTCATTGACCTATAGTAAACATTAATCACTGACTTCCGTGTGCACAAACATACCTAACGTCATTCTAGTCACATCACATTTATATTGCCTCATTGACCTATAGTAAACATTAATCACTGACTTCCGTGTGCACAAACATACCTAACGTCATTTTAGTCACATCACATTTATATTGCCTCATTAACCTATAGTAAACATTAATCACTGACTTCCGTGTGCACAAACATACCTAACGTCATTCTAGTCACATCACATTTATATTGCCTCATTGACCTATAGTAAACATTAATCACTGACTTCCGTGTGCACAAACATACCTAACGTCATTCTAGTCACATCACATTTATATTGCCTCATTAACCTATAGTAAACATTAATCACTGACTTCCGTGTGCACAAACAGACCTAACGTCATTCTAGTCACATCACATTTATATTGCCTCATTGACCTATAGTAAACATTAATCACTGACTTCCGTGTGCACAAACATACCTAACGTCATTCTAGTCACATCACATTTATATTGCCTCATTAACCTATAGTAAACATTAATCACTGACTTCCGTGTGCACAAACAGACCTAACGTCATTCTAGTCACATCACATTTATATTGCCTCATTAACCTATAGTAAACATTAATCACTGACTTCCGTGTGCACAAACAGACCTAACGTCATTCTAGTCACATCACATTTATATTGCCTCATTAACCTATAGTAAACATTAATCACTGACTTCCGTGTGCACAAACAGACCTAACTTGTAATACAAATATATTGTTCTACAGAACATCCTATTCTCTTCCCAACAGCAGAAATATGACAAACATATATACAAATATATAACCATTATCTGGCCATGTAAATTCCTAATTCGGAAAGTATTCAGACCCCTTCACCTTTTCCACATTTTGTTACATTACAGCCTTATTCTAAAATAGATTAAATAGATTTTTTGTCCTTCTGGAAGGTTCTCTCATCTCCACAGAGGAACTCTGGATTTCTGTCAGAGTGACCATTGGGTTCTTGGTCACCTCCCTGACCAAGGCCCTTCTCCCCTGATTGCTCAGTTTGGCCGGGCGGCCAGCTCTAGGAAGAGTCTTGGTGGTTCCAAACTTCTTCCAGTTATGAATGATGGAGACTGTGTTCTTGGGGACCTTCAATGCCGCAGACATTTTTTGGTACCCTTCCCCAGATCTGTGCCTCAAAACAATCCTGTCTCGGAGCTCTATGGACAATTCCTTCGACCTCAAGGCTTGGTTTTTGCTCTGACATGACTGTTAACGTTTTACCAAATGTGGACACCAATCAAGTTAATCCCAAGGATGATCAATGGAAACAAGATGCACCTGGGAGCTCAATTTGGAGTCTCATAGCAAAGGGTCTGAATACTTATGTAAATAAGGTATTTCTGTTTTTATTTTTATTTTATATATGTGCAAACATTCTAAAAACCTGTTTTCGTTTTGTCATTATGGGATATTCTGTGTAGATTGATGAGGAACATGTTTTATTGAATTAAGTTTAGAATAAGGCTGTAACGTAACAAAATGTGGAAAAAGTGTAGGGGTCTTATACTTTACGAATGATAACATTCGAGAGAGAGAATGAGAGAGAGAGCGATAGAGAGAATGAGAGAGAGAGAGAGAGAGAGAGAGAGAGAGAGAGAGAGACAGACAGACAGACAGACAGACAGACAGACAGACAGACAGACAGACAGACAGACAGACAGACAGACAGACAGACAGACAGACAGACAGACAGACAGACAGACAGACAGACAGACAGACAGACAGACAGACAGACAGAGAGAGAGAGAGAGAGATAGAGAGAGCGAGAGCGAGAGTGAGACAGAGAGACAGAGAGACAGAGAGAGAGAGAGAGAAAGAGAGAGTTATTTACCCAGCCAGTTATAGAGGAGGTATGTACCCAGTCAGATATAGAGGAGTTATTTACCCAGTCAGACATAGTGGAGTTATGTACCCAGTCAGATATAGAGGAGTTATTTACCCAGTCAGATATAGAGGAGTTATGTTCCCAGTCAGATATAGAGGAGTTATTTACCCAGTCAGATAGTGTAGTTATGTACCCAGTCAGATATAGTGGAGTTATTTACCCAGTCAGATATAGAGGAGTTATGTACCCAGTCAGATATAGAGGAGTTATTTACCCAGTCAGACATAGAGGAGTTATGTACCCAGTCAGATATAGAGGAGTTATGTACCCAGTCAGATATAGTGGAGTTATGTACCCAGTCAGATATAGTGGAGTTATTTACCCAGTCAGATAGTGTAGTTATGTACCCAGTCAGATAGTGTAGTTATTTACCCAGTCAGATATAGAGGAGTTATGTACCCAGTCAGATATAGTGGAGTTATGTTCCCAGTCAGATATAGTGGAGTTATGTACCCAGTCAGATATAGAGGAGTTATTTACCCAGTCAGATATAGAGGAGGTATGTACCCAGTCAGATATAGTGGAGTTATTTACCCAGTCAGATATAGAGGAGTTATTTACCCAGTCAGATATAGAGGAGTTATGTACCCAGTCAGATATAGTGGAGTTATTTACCCAGTCAGATATAGAGGAGTTATGTACCCAGTCAGATATAGTGGAGTTATGTACCCAGTCAGATATAGTGGAGTTATTTACCCAGTCAGATAGTGTAGTTATGTACCCAGTCAGATAGTGTAGTTATTTACCCAGTCAGATATAGAGGAGTTATGTACCCAGTCAGATATAGAGGAGTTATGTACCCAGTCAGATATAGTGGAGTTATGTTCCCAGACAGATATAGTGGAGTTATGTACCCAGTCAGATATAGAGGAGTTATTTACCCAGTCAGTTATAGAGGAGTTATGTACCCAGTCAGATATAGAGGAGTTATTTACCCAGTCAGATATAGAGGAATTATTTACCCAGTCAGATATAGAGGAGTTATGTACCCAGTCAGATATAGAGGAGTTATGTACCCAGTCAGATATAGTGGAGTTATGTACCCAGTCAGATATAGTGTAGTTATGTACCCAGTCAGATATAGAGGAGTTATGTACCCAGTCAGATATAGTGGAGTTATTTACCCAGTCAGATATAGTGGAGTTATGTACCCAGTCAGATAGTGTAGTTATGTACCCAGTCAGATATAGTGGAGTTATGTACCCAGTCAGATATAGTGGAGTTATTTACCCAGTCAGATATAGTGGAGTTATGTACCCAGTCAGATATAGTGGAGTTATGTACCCAGTCAGATATAGTGGAGTTATGTACCCAGTCAGATATAGAGGAGTTATGTACACAGTCAGATATAGTGGAGTTATGTACCCAGTCAGATATAGTGGAGTTATGTACTCAGTCAGATATAAAGGAGTTATGTACCCAGTCAGATATAGAGGAGTTATGTACCCAGTCAGATATAGAGGAGTTATGTACCCAGTCAGATATAGAGGAGTCATGTACCCAGTCAGATATAGTGGAGTTATGTACCCAGTCAGATATAGTGTAGTTATTTACCCAGTCAGATTAGTGGAGTTATGTACCCAGTCAGATATAGTGTAGTTATGTACCCAGTCAGATATAGTGGAGTTATGTACCCAGTCAGATATAGAGGAGTTATTTACCCAGTCAGATTAGTGGAGTTATGTACCCAGTCAGATATAGTGTAGTTATGTACCCAGTCAGATATAGTGGAGTTATGTACCCAGTCAGACATAGAGGAGTTATTTACCCAGTCAGATTAGTGGAGTTATGTACCCAGTCAGATATAGTGTAGTTATGTACCCAGTCAGATATAGAGGAGTTATGTACCCAGTCAGATATAGTGGAGTTATGTACCCAGTCAGATATAGTGGAGTTATGTACCCAGTCAGATATAGTGGAGTTATGTACCCAGTCAGATATAGTGGAGTTATGTACCCAGTCAGATATAGAGGAGTTATGTACCCAGTCAGATATAGTGGAGTTATGTACCCAGTCAGATATAGAGGAGTTATGTACCCAGTCAGATATAGAGGAGTTATGTACCCAGTCAGATATAGAGGAGTTATGTACCCAGTCAGATATAGAGGAGTTATGTACCCAGTCAGATATAGTGGAGTTATGTACCCAGTCAGATATAGAGGAGTTATGTACCCAGTCAGATATAGAGGAGTTATGTACCCAGTCAGATATAGAGGAGTTATGTACCCAGTCAGATATAGAGGAGTTATGTACCCAGTCAGATATAGAGGAGTTATGTACCCAGTCAGATATAGCGGAGTTATGTACCCAGTCAGATATAGAGGAGTTATGTACCCAGTCAGATATAGTGGAGTTATGTACCCAGTCAGATATAGTGGAGTTATGTACCCAGTCAGATAGTGTAGTTATGTACCCAGTCAGATATAGTGTAGTTATGTACCCAGTCAGATATAGTGGAGTTATGTACCCAGTCAGATATAGAGGAGTTATTTACCCAGTCAGATATAGTGGAGTTATGTACCCAGTCAGATATAGAGGAGTTATGTACCCAGTCAGATATAGTGGAGTTATGTACCCAGTCAGATATAGTGGAGTTATGCACCCAGTCAGATATAGAGGAGTTATGTACCCAGTCAGATATAGTGGAGTTATGTACCCAGTCAGATATAGTGGAGTTATGTACCCAGTCAGATATAGTGGAGTTATGTACCCAGTCAGATATAGTGGAGTTATGTACCCAGTCAGATAGTGTGGAGTGACAAGAGGAATTTATCCCTTTTCCTTTCTTTCTGTGCCTCCAAATATTTGCATGTAGGCTACTGGTAATGTTACCATGGCTACGTTCAGTTGGCTACTGTTAATGTTACCGTGGCCACGTTCAGTTGCAAAACGTTCTTTGCATATAGGCTACTTATAATGTTACCATGGTGACGTTCAGTTGCAAAACGTTCTCGAACATTACAGATAGAAATGCCATGAATAGACCCGACGTTGTTCCTTATTCAACATGTCAGAGAGGCATGTTTGTTCCACATAGCATATTTCTATCTGAACGTTCCAAAACGTTGCGTCCCGCTGATCGCGCCCCAGGTTGTTAGCTATAGCTTGTTAATGAGGGATCATGACTGAACAAGGTGGAGCCTAAACAAATGGTAAAGGTCCAGTTCTTAAGTAGCCTAGTTTTAGAATGGGACGCAATATGCTTTATGAATGGAATATGCGGCTTGCAAATTGCACAGTCATATTTTTTTAAGGGCTAGAATCAAGTCATTCTCTCTGAGGATAAGAGGGAGGCTTGGCATACGTTGGTTACTGAACCTCTATATGAAATGCAGTGGGGAAAGAGGGAGACTTGACTACAGAACCTCTATATGAAATGCAGTGGGAAAAGAGGGAGACTTGACAACAGAACCTCTATATGAAATGCAGTGGGGAAAGAGGGAGACTTGACTACAGAACCTCTATATGAAATGCAGTGGGGAAAGAGGGAGACTTGACAACAGAACCTCTATATGAAATGCAGTGGGGAAAGAGGGAGACTTGACTACAGAACCTCTATATGAAATGCAGTGGGGAAAGAGGGAGACTTGACTACAGAACCTCTATATGAAATGCAGTGGGGAAAGAGGGAGACTTGACTACAGAACCTCTATATGAAATGCAGTGGGGAAAGAGGGAGACTTGACTACAGAACCTCTATATGAAATGCAGTGGGGAAAGAGGGAGACTTGACTACAGAACCTCTATATGAAATGCAGTGGGGAAAGAGGGAGACTTGACTACAGAACCTCTATATGAAATGCAGTGGGGAAAGAGGGAGACTTGACTACAGAACCTCTATATGAAATGCAGTGGGGAAAGAGGGAGACTTGACTACAGAACCTCTATATGAAATGCAGTGGGGAAAGAGGGAGACTTGACTACGTTAGCTACAGAACCTGGCTGTGAAATGCAGTGGGGAAAGAGGGAGACTTGACTACGTTAGCTACAGAACCTGGCTATGAAATGCAGCGGGGAAAGAGGGAGGGTTGAGTGAGACTACAAATTCATAGACAGACTACTTTTCTATACTCAAGTGGAGAGAAAATGTAAATGGCTGTGTGTGATGCAGGATGTGTGTGATGCAGGATGTGTGTGATGCAGGATGTGTGTGATGCAGGATGTGTGTGATGCAGGATGTGTGTGATATAGGATGTGTGTGATGCAGGCTGTGTGTGATGCAGGATGTGTGTGATGCAGGCTGTGTGTGATGCAGGATGTGTGTGATGCAGGATGTGTGTGATGCAGGCTGTGTGTGATGCAGGCTGTGTGTGATGCAGGATGTGTGTGATGCAGGCTGTGTGAGATGCAGGATGTGTGTGATGCAGGCTGTGTGTGATGCAGGATGTGTGTGATGCAGGCTGTGTGAGATGCAGGATGTGTATGCCGGGTGTGGCGTGTCCTTCCCACTGCTGAACATCTGTGAATAGCTCAGTAGATCAGGTTCACTTCTGAGATAGACAATGGTAGCAAAATTAGCCTGTGGGTGTCCTGTTTGACTCTCTTCAAGTTAAGGTACAATAGCCAGGTAAGCATGCTCATACCGTGACCGGTAAACCTGCTTCAACGCTGGCCACAATGCACTACAGCTATAGTGGTACCTTACCCATGTAATCACATCCAGCTGTTTTGCCTGTAAGCTACTGTAATTATTTAAAGTGGCAGTATAAATGTTTTACTGATCTTATCCATGAATGAATTACAATTAGTCTAATGTGAGTTACCTTGTGTGGACTGTTCCTGATCAACAGGTTTAAGTTCAGTTGAATCCCCAATACACTGCATGATAATGGTTTGAAGGCCGGTAACAATATT